>NW_027310149.1:75000-191620 GCF_047496795.1 Chiloscyllium punctatum
GGCACACACACACAGTGAGAGGGAACACACACAGACACGGCAAAGGTGGGACACGCGCACACAGCAAGGTGCTCACACACTAACACACACAAGGGATGGATACATACACGCAAAGTGAGAAAGTGAGACGCACAGATACATACACACACACAAACACAGAGCAAGGGAGGGACATGCACACACGCACACATGCACACAAGGAACAGACACACACACACAAAGTGAGGGAGGGACACACACAGATACACACACACACAAACACATAAACATAGAGCAAGGGACGGACGTGTGCACACACAGCGAGGGAGGGACACAAACTCACAGCGAGGGAGAGACATACAAACATACACAGTGAGGGGGTTACCCGCAGACACAGCGAGGGAGGGATACACACACACATGCAGTGAAGGAAGGGACACACACATGTCAAGGGGGAGGGCATGTGCACAGAAATTGAGAGGGGGCACACACACAGCGAGAGGGGACACACCCAGACATGGCAAGGGTGGGACACGCGCACAAAGCAAGGGGGACACGCACTCACACACTCAAGGGTCAGACACATAAAGCGAGAGGGGTTCACGCACACACATGCACACACAGAAACACAGAGCAAAGGAGGGACGTGCACACACAAACACAAGGGATGGACTCACACGCAAAGCGAGGGAGGGACACGCACACATACACAAACACAGAACAAGGGACGGAGATGCACACACGGAATGGAAACACATACGCAAAGTGAGGAAGGGACACGCACAGCAAGGGAGGCATACGCACACACACAGCGAGGGGGAGGACACACGCGCGCACACACACAGATACACGCACCCGCAGCGAGGCAGGGCCACACACACACACGCATAGCAAGAGGGACACACACCCACACACTCACACACACAGAGCAAGTAGGGGAAACTCACACATACACAGCGAGAGAGGGACACACACACACACAGCGAGGTAGGGACGGACACACACACACACACACACAGATACAGCGAAGGCGGATACGCACACACACACAGCGAGGAGGACCCACACACTCACAGCATGGGAGAGAGACACACTTACACACACAGTGAGAGAGGGACATGCGCACACACATAGAGCGAGGGAGGGACACACACATACACAGCAAAAGGAAGGACACGCGCACATACACACAGCAAGGGGGGACATGCATACTCACAGCGAGGGAGGGAGACGCACACACAGAGCGAGAGAGAGACACATACACACAACGCGAGGGAGTGACACACACGCAACCAGTGAGGGACACGCAGCGAAGGGGGACACACAAAAACACACACTGAGTGTGTGACATACATACACACTCACACACAGTGAGCAAGGGACACACACAGCAAGGGAGGGACTTGCTGAGACACGCAGAGAGGGAGGAACACGCACATGCAGAGCGAGGGAGGGACACACGCACACACAGCGAGGGGGGACACACGCACACACGAGGGGGACACGCACACACACAACGAGGGAGGGACACGAACACACACGCACAGCAACAGGGACACACACACAGAGCAAGGGGGGAAACTCACACACACACACAGTGATGGAGGGACACACACACACACCGATAGCGAGGGAGCAACATGTGCATGAGAAAGCACACAAACACAGACACACACAGCAAGAGAGGGACATGCACACACAGCGAGGGAGGGACACGCACACACACAGCTAGGGAGGGGCACGCACACACACACACACACACACAGACAGCTATGTAGGGACACACACATACAGTGGGGGAGCGACATGCGCATGAAGAAGCACACAAACATAGACATATACAGCGAGAGGGAGACACACACACACACACACACACACAGCCAGGGAGGGCCACACACACACACACACGAGAGAGGGACACCACACACACTCGAGGGAGGGACACACACACACGAGGGAGGGACACACACACACACACACACACACAGTGAGGGGGATACATGCATATACACAGCGAGGGAAGGACATGCACACACACACACACACACACACACACACACACACACACACACACACAGTGAGGGGGATAACCGCAGACACACAGTGAGGGAGGGACAATCACACACAGCGAGGGAAGGACGCGCACGCACACACGCACACACACACACACACACACAGTGAGGGGGATATACGCAGACATACAGCGAGGGAAGGACACACACACGCAAATCGAGGGAGGGGACTCACACAGCAAGGAAGGGACACACACACACACAGCGAGGGAGGGACACACACATACACACACAGCGAGGGAGGGACACAGACACACACAGCAAAGGGGGGCATGCATACGCACACACACACAGACACAGCGAGGGAAGGATATGCACACACAGTGAGGGGAGGACATGCACACACACAGAGTGAGGGATACACACATGAGGGAGGGACACACGCACACAGCGAGGGATGGACACACACACACACAGCAATGGAAGGACGCACACACACAGACACACACACAGTGAGTGAGGGACACGCACAGACACACAGCGAAGGGGAACACACAGACACAGCAAGGGAGGGACATGCACACAGACAGCAAGAAAGGGATACGCACACACGAGGAAGAGACGTGCGCACACACAGTGAGGGAGGGACATGCACACACAACGAAGAAGAGGAACACACACATCGAGTGAGGGACACACAGAGCGAGGGAGGGACAAACACACACACACACAGCGAGGGAGGGACACGCACAGACACGCAGCGAAGGGACAACATACACACACAACACAGACACAGTGAGGGAAGGACATGCACACGCAGTGAGGGAGGGGACACGCACATACACAGCGAGTGAGGGACACGCCCACACACAGCGAGTGAGGGACATGCTCACACACAGTGAGGGAGGGACACGCGTACACACACCGCGAGGGGTAGGGCATGTACACACAAATTGAGAGGGGGCACACACACGCAAAGCGAGGGAGGGATATGCACATGTAAACACAGTGAGGGGGATATATGCAACACACAGCGAGGGAGGGATATACACGCAAAGCGAAGGAGGGACATGCAAACACACTGTGAGGGGAATACAGGCAGACACTCAGCGAGGGAGGGACACACACACACACACACACACACACACACACACACACACAGCAAGGGACGGGGACATACACATGCAAAGCAAAGGAGGGGCACGCACACACACATAAACACACAAACACAGAGCAAGGGAGAGACGTGCACACACAGGAGGAAGGGACAAACACGCAGAATTATGCTGAGGGGAATACACACAAACATACAGCGAGGGAGGGACACGCACATACACTGCAAGGGAGGGACACGCACACACCGCGAAGTAGGGACACACACACACACACATGTCAAGGGGGAGGGCATGTGCATGGAAATTGAGAGGGGGCACACACACACAGTGAGAGAGGACACACAGACATGGCAAGCGTGGGACACGCGCACACAGCAAGGTGGTCACGCACTCACACACACAAGGGACGGACACACACACACGAGGAGGGGTATACACAAACACACAGAGCGAGAGAGCGACACACACAGAAACAGCAAGGGAGGGACACGCACACACACGGGGAAGGAGGGACAAGCAGACACATGGTGAGGGGGAGGGCATGTGAACAGAAATTGAGAGGGGGCACGCAAACACAGTGAGAGGGGACATGCACAGACATGGCGAGGGAGGGACATACGCACATAGCAAGGGGGGACAGGCACTCACACACCGAGGGGCGTGGCAGATACACAATGATGGGGATATGCACAAAGAGCAAGGGAGACAGACACACACACACACACACACACACACACACACACATACACACACACACACACACACAAGGAACGGACACACACTCACAGAGCAAGGGAGTGACACGCGCACACACAGCTAGAGGCACACACGCACACACACACACACACACACACACACTGTGGGAGTGACACACTGTGAGGGAGGGCCACACATGCATACACACACACACAGAACACACACACACGCACACACAGTGCAAGGGAAGGACACTCACATACACTGCAAGAGCAACACACATACTCACAGCAAGAGGGGGACACGTACACACAGCGAGGGAAGAACACGCACATGCGAAAGCACAAAATTACAGACACACAGCGAGAGAGGGGCACGCACACAAACAGCCAGTGAGGAACATGGACAAACACAAACACACACACACACACAGAGCAAGAGAGGGACACACGCACATACATCGAGGAGGATACACATGCACACACAGCAAGGGAGGGCCACACACACACACGCACAGCAAAAGACACACACACACACAGAGCAAGGGGGTAACTCACACATACACAGTGAGGGAAGAACACGCACACACACAGACAGCGAGAGTGGGACCACAAACACAGAGCGAGGGAGACACACACACACACACACACACACGTGGGAGACACACACACACACACACACACACACACACACACACACACACACACACACACAGAGTGAGGGGGATACCCGCAGACACACAGTGAGGGAGGGACACACACACACACAGTGAGGGAGGGACAATCACACACAGTGAGGGAGGGACACACACACACAGCGAGGGAAGGACGTGCGCGCACACACACACACACAGCGAGGGAGGGACAAGCACACACACAGCGAGGGAAGGACGCGCGCGAACACACATGCACACACGCACACACACACACGCACACACACACACACACAGTGAGGGGGATACATGCAGACACACAGCGAGGGAAGGACACACACACGCAAATCAAGGGAGGGGACTCACACAGCAAGGAAGGGACACACACAGTGAGGGAGGGCCACGCACACACGAAGCAAAAGAGGGACACGCACACATGCAGCGAGGAGGGGACACGCACACAGCGAGGGAGGGACACACACATACACATACAGCGAGGGAGGGACACGGACACACACAGCAAAGGGGGGGCATGCATACGCACACACACACAGACACAGCGAGGGAAGGACACGCACACACAGTGAGGGGAGGACATGCACACACACAGCGAGTGAGGGACACACACACATGAGGGAGGGACACACGCACACAGCGAGGGAGGGACAAGCACACACACAGCGAGGGAGGGACACACACAGAGTGAGGGAAGGACGCACACACACAGACACACACAAAGTGAGTGAGGGACACGCACAGACACACAGCGAAGGGGAACACACAGACACAGCGAGGGAAGGACACGCACACACAGTGAGGGGAGGACATGCACACAGACAGCGAGTGAGGGACACACACATGAGGGAGGGACACACGCACACAGCGAGGGAGGGACAAGCACACACACAGCGAGGTAGCGACACGCACACACAGACACACACACAGTGAGTGAGGGACACACACAGACACACAGCGAAGGGGAACACACAGACACAGCAAGGGAGGGACATGCAAACATACATCAAGAAATGGATACGCACACACAACGAGGAAGAGACACACGCACACAGCGAGGGAGGGACACGCACACACAACGAGGAAGAGGCACACACACATCGAGTGAGGGACACACACAGCGAGGGAGGGACACACACACACACACACACAGCGAGGGAGGGACACGCACAGACATTAGTTTCTCGGTGTCTTTGAGGGTTTTTTTAACACACTAGGAAAATGCCATTCGGCCCGTCGTGCAGTATGGATCATCAGATACCCATCTGTTTTCGATCCAGTGTCCAGCTTTGACACGATACCTTGTGTGTTCTGATGTTTTCAAAGCAAAATTCAGAAAAGATTATCCCCGTGATCTTAAACGAGACAACAATGGGGAGTGAGTTATACACCGTCATACTGAAGTGAAATCCCGTCGAGCAACCCATTCACATTTTCACCCATAGAGTGACTAACAGACACACATTCCCGGAGGTGGGGGGGAGGAGGGCAGAGGTTTTGGGATGATACCAGCTCCTTGTGCTTCAGTTCCACTCTCCACCTACTTAAGAACAAACCCCCACCCCCCCCGCCCCCCCCGCACACACACACACACACACACACACACACGCACACTCACGCAAGATTCTCCGACAAAAGGCAGCTTTAGGTGTAACTAAAGCCAGTTTTACAGACAATGAGAGACGTTGCGATGAGCTGGAATTTAAAATGGACAATTGCCTCACATGCAACTTTCAAATTTGAAAAAACACTGATCCAAAGTCTGCAGCTCCTCAAAATCTGTTGCACATTGAGGTACAATACTCCCAAATTCGAGACCCACTGATCCAATCCCTGCAGCACATTGCACACAAATCAGGAAGGATTCGATTCACCAAACGTCAGAGCCATTATCCATGATGTCAGTGTCCCAGCGGCAGCCGGAGGTCCGACAGGGAGTCGATATGAAATGGAAACATGGACATCGGGGGAAACAGTATTCACAAGGTGAACAATCAGTAAAAATAATTATCGTCACTGTTTCCCATCGGATGTCCCACTCCGTGAAGCAATGTCTTTCAATGCCCAAGGAAACATATTTACCCTCAGGTACCTGCTTCAGGATCGCCTGCGCCTCTGCTGGAAGTTGCCATCATTTTATTCACAGTCACTCCGCGATGTTTTGATTCACTCCAGTGAAATATCTTTTCATACCTTGCGTCATGGCCTCTTCCAGTCAAGATCCTGAACCAGTCCAGTGAGAAACCTCTGTTGATTTGAATCCCGGGATGGGGAATCAGACGAGATGAACAGCGCCTTTTATTGGTGGAATCCCTTCACTGCAACCTCACGCCTCAAAACAGGTCTCTGCCCGCGTCAACCTGTTCTGTACATTCCTGCATTATACCTACTGACCAACATCAGATTACCACAGCTCCGCTTTCTTTACTTTGAAACCCAAGGCGATAATATGAAGCGTTTGCAAAATTGAAGAGAGAAACTTTGTTGCCGAAGGTGGTTATGAAGGGATGGACAGGCGCAAGGGTGTGTACAATTCAGGTCACTTTGGATACTGTCAGCATGACCGGGGGCCCGTACTGAAGATGTTGCCAGGACTATTCAGTATCCACGTCAATTCTTATTTTTGGTTCAGATTTCCAACATCTGCATTTCTTGGTTTTTTGTTAAACTTTAAAACGGTTGGCACAAAACCGATGATCTGCCAAATTTGGAAAAGTGGTCAGAAATATTCTTACCACGATGTATTTGCAGAACAAAGCACGCATTCCTTGACCGGGAATAGAACCCGTGTCACGGCGGCGAGAGCGCCAAATGCTGGCTACTAGACTCCAAGGGAAGGCAGAAGGCGCCCCTGCATTTATTCAGAATGAAAACACTTTTGCCTTTTCATTTCTGATCAGTCTTGCTGCAGATTAGGTCCTCCTTGCCTTCGAGCTTTCACAGAGTGGGAAGAGACCGTTCGGCCCATCGTACATTGTAGCTCATCGGACATCCATGTATTCCAGTCCCAGTTTCTAGTTTTGGCACAAAATGTTTTGTGTACTGATGTTTCCAGAGCAAATATCAACGCGATTCTCACTGTGAATTTAAACGACACGACAATGGGACTGAGGTTTGACATGGTCACACTGTGTTGTAACCACGTTGAGGACCATTTTCACCCACAGAGAGAGACACACAGAAACATATCCCGGGAGGAACAGATGTCTCAGGATCATACCAGCTCCTTGTGCTTCACTTCCTCTCTCTGGTCCACACAACAGCTTCGCTGACAAAGGCAGCTTAAGGTGGAACACTCGCCAGTTTGACAGGCAATGAGAGATGTGGAGCTGAGCTGGAATTTAAAATGGACAATAGACCGAAATGCAAGTTTTAAATTCGAAACCAAACTGATCCAAACCATTCAGATCCTCAGAACCTGACAAAACAGGACCAGCCATACACCTGTCTGACATTGAGCTGTAATGGACCCAAAAACAACATTCCATTTGAATACACACTGATCCAATCCCTGCAGCTCGGAAGAACCGAAGGAAATAGCAACTGACAACATGTAATTGGCTGAACTAACACGTTACACTCGAGACATGTAGGATGTAAACCTACAATCGTCTGATTCAAAGTCAGATGTTTTATCTATTGCTTCACTAGCCGGATGCACACACACACACGCTGGACACCTTTCCATATGTGATGTTAACATGGAGATCTGGGAAACAACATTCATAAGGTGATCAACCAGCAAAGATAATCCACTTTGTGTAACAGGGCCTTTCAATGGCAAAGCAAATACATTTGTCCTCAGGTACCTGCTTCTGTGTCGCCTGTTCTTCTGCTGGACGTCTCCAGCATTTTATTCACAGTCACGGCGGTATCTTATGATGCACTCCACTGAAATGTACTTTCATACTTGGATTTAATGTCACTTCCAGTCAAGATCCTGAACAAATTCAGCGAGAAACCTCTGGTCATTTCCAACATGGAATTTGGAATCAGACGATTTGAACAAAGGCTTAATTGTGGCCGCCCCATCACCGCAGATCAACGCCTCAAAACGAGCCGCTGTTAGTATCAAACTGTTCTGTACCTTCCTGCAGTAAATCAGGTTAGCACAGTTCCACTTTCTTCACATTGAAACCAGGGCGGCAATATGAATTGTTTGGAAACTTAGAGAGAGAAACATTGCTGCTGAAGATGATGATGACGTGAAGATTATGTACAGAGTCTGGACAGATCAGGTCACAAGTGTTACTGTCAGCTTCAGTAGGGTCACTGGTTCGGAGCCTGAGTTTGTAATGCCCAGTCCGGGATACAATTCCCACTCAGGAAATGAAGATTTATTTCTCTTCTTGTGAGTTGTCTTGAAAGCTAACTCCTGCTTCCTCACAGAACACCGACCCAGACCAACCCAGTGATTGTTCGCATCTTTCTAGAAGGACAAGAGCAACAGATACATGAGAGAACTGTAACCACAAATCACCCATCTAGGACCACGCCTTTCTGAGTTGGAAATATCTCGCTGCTCCTACAGTGCTTTTGGGTCTGGATCCTGGAACTCCCTCCCTAACAGTATAATGGCTGTACCTTGAGTTCTTCCAGGGTTCTGTAAAGTAACTCAACATCTCAATCTCTGGAGTAAATAGGGATGGACAGTGATTCCTATCCCATTGATTGGCGTCCTACGCCACGAATAAGTTTTGAACATTGTGGTTATATTCACTGTCGTGTGGAAACAGGCCCTTCGGCCCAATGCTGTCCCTCCATATAGTAACCCACACAGACCCATTTCCTTCTGCCTAATGCACCAAACACTTTCGGCAATTGTGCTTCGAAGGTCTACTCTCAAACTATCTCCGAATGTCAGACTTTTCATGAGCAGAAATGGAAAATAAGGGATATGGATAGGCAGAGAGTGGGGGCATGTGGGAGAGAGTGAGGTCGATACACAGAGGAAATGATAGACGAGTAGAGAAACATATTGAGGGAGATCCTGAAAATAGAAGCTCTCCATTTAAAATGGCTGCTCACTGACAGAAAGTGGAATAAAAAAGAACAATTGAAGATCAGCGTTTCACCAGCTGAAGGCAACGGAATCAGCATTACACCCGGAAAGGTCGGTTGACATTCAGAAAGTTGACATTTCTCGGCTAATATAATATTGTGTTTAATATGTTGATTTGCTAAATAAAACTGACAATTACTCTGACATGAAAAGAATAAAATGCATAACTCGTCTGGTTCTGTCGATCTGAAACATTAAACCTGTTTCACTCCACAGATGCTGCCAAGTCTGCCGAGTTTCTCTGTCAATTTCCGTTTCTAATTCAGGTTTCCAGCATTCACAGTGCTTTGTTTAAAGGTCCTCTGCATTAAGTATGGGACAACACTTGATCAATTGCCAGCTCCATACTTCATTCCCTGCTTCGGGAAGGCTGACCCCACGATTAATGGGACGAGGAAAACTCCACTTGCTGCAACAGTGAGAAAACTGAATCCTCACCAGGAGGCGAACAGGGAAAGCAAAAAGAAAAGGCACTGTGTGTTTTCATCATGAAACCGCTTTTGTCTTTCCATCTGTGAACATTTTAGCTGCAGGTTAGTTTCTCCCTTTCTTCCGATTTTACAGCGTGCAAAAGACCTTTCGGCCCATCTGCAGTGCGGGTCATTGGACTTCCATCTGTTCTAGTCCCAGTTCCCATGAACCTGCGTTTCTGATGTTACCAGGGTGAATCTAAATGGGATTCTCCCTGTGAACTTAAATGACACAACAATGGGACTGAAGTTGGACACGGTCACATTATGTTGTAACACCGCCAAGGAACTCCACCTCATATTTACCCACAGATGGAAACAAAAAGAGGTCTCAGGATTATTCCCGTTCCATATTAGATTAGGTTACATTACAGTGCGGAAACAGGCCCTTCGGCCCAACAAGTCCACACCAACCCACAGAAGCGCAACCCACCCATACCCCTACATTTACCCCTTACCTTACACTACGGGGAATTTTGCATGGCCAATTCACCTGACCTGCACATCGTTGGATTGTGGGAGGAAACCGGAGTACCCGGAGGAAACCCATGCAGACACGGGGAGAACGTACAAACTCCACACAGTCTGTCGCCTGAGGAGGGGATTGAAGCAGGGTCTACAGCACTGTAAGGCAGCAGTGCTAACCACTGTGCCACCGTGCCGCCCAAATGCATCACATCCGCCTGTTTCTCCGACCAGCTCACCGCAGCTGGTCAACGAGGTCTGCAGCACAGAAAATGCCCTTCGGCCCATCAAGTCTGCACCAGTCGAAGACTGACCCCTGACTGTTTTCATCTCGTTTTCCAACGGTGGGCTCGGAGCTCCAACAAAGTTGGGATGGAATTGTTCAACTCATTGTGTCTCAACTTTCTCTGGGGATTTCTGTGTGTTGTACCCTGAAAGGCAGAGGGTTGTGGATTGCCCCCATTCCCACCCTGTCTGAAATGGCTTTTATCCCTTCTCCTGTGTTTTCTATGCGAAAGATGAAGACAGGGTGTAATCTCCCATTTTATTTGTTGACATTACTGAATCGTAACCGGTAGGATTCCAGGCTGTGAGGATAAAGCCAAATGAATTTCAAGTCCATTGCCTTAAACACGCATCGACGATTACAGAACCACACTGTCCTCTTCGTTTTCCAGGTGTCTCTCATTGTGGAGCTGAGGAAGAGTGAATCATTATCGGCTTGGTTTGAATCCAATCACTTCACAGTTTGTAAAAGCATTAAGTTTTGGCCCATGGTGGGTCTGGTTGTATCATCCTGATAGATGGAATGGACATTCATTTATAACCAAGAACAGGAATTGCAAGAGAAACTCAGCAGATCTTACAGCATCTATGCAGAGAAAATCAGAGACAACATTTTAAACTTCATCAGAACTCGGTAATCTCCCACAGGTCCTGCCAAACCCGTTAGATTCGACAGCAGCTTCTGTTTTTTGCTTCAGATTCCAAGAATCCACAGTTCTTTACATGAACCATTAAAGCAATGCAGAAGCTTCTTTGTGGATCCTCACACGAAAGGGTTCCGTTTGGAGAACATTTTCCAGACCCCACTCGACACACGAAACTGTGCAGCATCCAAAACAGATGCAGCAAGAACAACCATCGCTGTCGCCCTGGGGGCTCTTGAACCAGGAACCTTTCATTGAACAGTCGAATGCGCTGAAACCTCTAGCCTCACACCTTGCACGATCCTCTAAAGCAGGCTGTGACTGACTTCCCACTTCAGTCTGCCCTTCCCAGAACGCCAACTGTCCTCTATCAGTTTTACTTTGCCAGAATATTCATTGTGGCGACATGGGAACAGTCTGATCCCACCCACTACAGACACACCCATGTCACTGGGAACCAGCTCTCCTCCAACCGGGACCATCTCCCTTCGAGCATCCCAGTGTCTTGTGTGGTCCCGAGTTATTTCATTGATCTAGAGTCCAGATGAGATTTGTATTCCTCATGTACAGGAACGAGAATTCTTTCAATGTCTCCGATCAGTTCATGTGGTGTCCTCTTAAAGAAGGGGAAGGTCTCTTGACTGTTCCTGCTCAGCCCGACAGTTCGCCCTCCTTCATTCTCCTCTGATTCCATTTCCCAAAGAGTTCCCGAAGATTCACAAAGCTGGAAACTGTGTTATACGGAATGTGCCTTTAACATTTGTGCACCTGCCAATTGACGATATTTTCCCAAAATCTCTTCACAATCCTCTGTCTTACACCGTGTCCAGGGATGAGAAGTCCCGTTTTGTGGAGAGATTCCCGAGGCTGGTGAGTTTCTCTTTGGAGTAAAGATGGTTAACCGGCAATTTCCTGCGGCTGTTTATAATGATGGGAGTGGGAACCGTGGGCATGGGCACTTTGACGGGCAGGACCAAGTGTTGCCCCTGACCAGAGGCAGTGAACAGAGGGACTGGGATTAAAGGAATCTCATGAAAAGCAGCACTTCTGGGCAGTACATCCACAGAATACTGCAGGAGCTCGATGGGTCTAGCAGTAACTGTGAAAAGAGAAACAGAAATAACGGTTGGAGTGTGGTGTATATTTCTGATTAGGAACTCGATCAGCCTGTGTCTAATCAAATAACTGGCCTGGCCTTGCTGACAGGGGATTTCTGAAGTCTGAGTGAGAATGTACCCTACAGGAAGTTGTTCAAGATGTAGGCGGCAGGATTTGACCCTGTATGGGGAAACGTCAATGGGATTACTAACCCATCGCCTTAATCACTCTGCCCCGAACACACTTGCGTGCAAGTGGCTTAATATTTCTTCTAGAATGGAGAGATGTAACCTGAAACACCAGTATTTGGCTTGTCCTGTCCGCAGCATGACCCCAGTATTCGCTGTCACCCTCTCTTGGTTCAGAACGGAGGAGGATGCTGGGGGATCAAGTTAAATGACACATACATTGATGAGAGGTAAGGTGGATGGGAAGGATCCATTTTCATGTGCAGAGAGCTTCATAAACACAGCAGTGCACCGAGTGTCCTTGTGTTTGACTAGCACTTACACCGCCAGCTGAATTACAGCCATTGAAGTGCTCTTGAAGAAGACTCTCCATTGGCAAATCTCATGTGCAAAATCAGCTCTAATTGGTTAATCAGATGTGAAAATATGAAATGTTTTCAAATTCTCACAACTGGCAGTAGAGAGTGTAGACCTACCTTCAGGGGTTCATTCTGCTCTGATTTACACCCAGGATAATGTGGGACTAGAGGGCCTCATCACAGCGGAAGGGGTCAAACATTGAAGACTCTGATGGGGAGGATATTCTCTCTATGAGAGGGGAGCAAATCAGTGGAATTCTTTCCAACTGAGGTCCCTCAAGGCTCGGTATTTTCACGGCTGAGATAGACAGACATTTAGTCAATTCACCATCAAGGGCCAGGGAGATAAGGCTGAGAAGGGGAGTTGAGGATTAAACAAATCAGCCCGTGATCTCATTGAAAACCCGCCGACTTGATCGGCGAAAATGCTTCCAACTGCTCTCATATCTTTGCTGTCACTTGGAAGATGCTAAACCCCACTGTAAACGAAGGAAAGCACAAAGTTAGGAAGAGATGACTGCAGGCAAACGGAGTCACAATTATTTATTGCTAGGAAAATCAAACTGTCAATTTACCAGATTTCTTTGCTAACGTGGGCGGTAGAGTTGATCAAGGGAGCTGTTGATTTGAGTGTTCTTTGATATAAACCAATAAAGGTCAGTGACATTTGTTTTCTGGCAAAATATATGGCCTCTCCTGATGCTCACAATGAAAGAGATGGTTTCCAAGAAAAGACAGAGACTAAGTCACCTGTAAAGTAATCGATGGCCAAGATATGACTCGCGATGTTCTATGGGACAGATGTGATTTATTGATTATTGTTCTCCAAACTTCCTTTATAATGGAACCGGGAGTGTTCCATTGGAGTTAAAATGGGGTTAAAAACTGTCAGCATCAATGTGCAAAGCATCAAATCGGCCACGCGATGTGTTTTTACAATGGCCTTCCTGGCCAATGTTAAAGCTGACGGTCCTGTTTCTGCAGGAGTGTGGATGCTGCACCTCAGCAGCTACAGGAGATGGTTGAGCTTGTGGGCCCATGGACTGTCAGTTTGGTCGGGGGCAATGATAGCTGCGCCTCCGGCCTGGGTATCCTGTTGTGAGGAGACACCTTCACCATCTCTGAGGTTAAGGAGGTGGTGGGCGGGCGCCTCCTCGTCACCGACGTCATGTACAGGAATGCTCCCCTGAGACTGATGAATGTGTACGCCCCAGTGGGTAAGAGGGAACGGTTGGCCGTCCTGCAGCAGCTTCCACTGTTGCTGGCTACGTCCAGGCTGGTCATTCTGGCCGGAGACATCAACTGTATCACTGATGCAGATGGACGATCCGGCGGGGGGGGGGGGGGGACAGTAGCCCTGACGGACTCGGTAAAAGATGCCAAGGTGCATAACATCTTCAGGCACCCCTGCAGATGGAGCGCAGCATAGATAAACCTGGTCACGGGCAGACGGGCCTATCCGCTCAAGGATAGATTACCTGTCTGTGTCCCAAACGCTCTCGGTCAGATCCACCGACATCAAGCCGGTGTTCTTCTCTGATCACTGCCTCCTGCTGGTCGACTGTCACCTACAGGACGAACAGCGGGCTGGTAAGGGAATGTGGAAGCTGAACACCAAGCTGAAGACCCCGGGAATTATTGAGGAGCTCAAGAGGGATTACGCAGGTTGGAGAACCGTGAAGCCCCTCTTTGAGTCTCCAGCGGACTGGTAGGAAACAGTAAAAGGGAACATCAAGAGTTTCTTCATCCTCAAAGGTGTCCAGGAGGCGAGAGAGAGGCAGGGAAAACTGTCCCAGCTCCAGGAAAGTATGCAGAACCTGCTCCTGCTGCAGACGATGGGATCAATGTCACGGAGGACCTCAAGGAGGTGAAGGGCCAGTAAGCCTCGCTCTTTGCCTCGGAGGTCTCCAGGATAATCTTCCGGTCCAGGGTCCGCTCGGTGGAGCAGGACGAGACGTTTCTTCTTCCAGAAGGTGCACAAAGAGAGCTCCGTGCTCAGCAGCCTGAAGAAAGAAGATGGCTCGGTAACGTCATCTCAGGCTGACAGCATGAGGATCAGCAAATCCTTCTACGCCAGTCTGTATGACACGAAGCCAACTGACAGCGCAGCCTCCCAGTCGTTCCTGTCCTCTATCACGGAGGTCTTAGATGACGGAACACAGGAGAGTCTGAACCAGCCGCTATCTCTGGATGAACTGACCAAGGCCCTCGAGTCCTTCGAAAAGAATTAAACTCCTGGAAGCGACGGCTTACCGGTGGTGATCTATTCCGCTCTTTGGGACTTGATTGGCCAGGACCTGCTGGAGGTGTATGTCAGTATGCTTCGGGCAGGTACCATGAGTGAATCCATGAGGAAAGGCATCATCACCCTCGTCTACCGCAAGCTCGACCATCTCCTGGAGCTGCTGAGGTGCAGCATCCCACACTCCTGCAGAAACAGGATGTCAGCTTTAACATTGGCCAGAAAGGCCATTGTAAAAACACATCACATAGAAGATTTGATGCTACGCATATTGATGCTGGCAGTTTTTAACCCCATTTTAACTCCAATGGAACACTCCCGGTTCCATTGTAAAGGAAGTTTGGAGAACAATAATCAATAAATCACATATGTCCCATAGAACATCGCGAGTCATATCTTGGCCATCGATTACTTTCCAGGTGACTTAGTCTCTGTCTTTTCTTGGAAACCATCTCTTTCATTGTGAGCATCAGGAAAGGCCATGTATTTTGCCAGAAAACAAATGTCACTGACCTTTATTGGTTTATATCAAAGAACACTCAAATCAACAGCTCCCTTGATCAACTCTACCGCCCACGTTAGCAAAGAAATCTGGTAAATTGACAGTTTGATTTTCCGAGCAATAAATAATTGTGACTCCGTTTGCCTGCAGCCATCTCTTCCTAACTTTGTGCTTTCCTTCATTTACAGTGGGGTTTAGTATCTTCCAAGTAACAGCAAAGATATTAGAGCAGTTGGAAGCATTTTTCGCCGATCAAGTCGGCGAGTTTTCAATGAGATCACGGGCTGATTTGTTTAATCCTCAACTCCCCTTCTCAGCCTTATCTCCCTGGCCCTTCATGGTGAATTGACTAAATGTCTGTCTATCTCAGCCGTGAAAATACCGAGCCTTGAGGGCCCTCTGTTGTAAAGAATTCCACTGATTTGCTTCCCTCTCATAGAGAGAATATCCTCCCCATCAGAGTCTTCAATGTTTGACCCCTTCCGCTGTGATGAGGCCCTCTAGTCACACATTATCCTGGGTGTAAATCAGAGCAGAATGAACCCCTGAAGGTAGGTCTACACTCTCTACTGCCAGTTGTGAGTGTTTGAAATCATTTCATATTTTCACATCTGATGAACCAATTAGAGCTGAATTTTCACATTAGATTTGCCAATGGAGAGTCCTCTTCAAGAGCACTTCAATGGCTGTAATTCAGCTGGCGGTGTAAGTGCTAGTCAAACACAAGGACACTCGGTGCACTGCTGTGTTTATGAAGCTCTCTGCACATGAAAATGGATCCTTCCCATCACTTTACCTCTCATCAATGTGGGTGTCATTCAACTTGATCTCCCAGCATCCTCCTCCGTTCTGAACCAAGAGAGGGTGACAGCGAATACTGGGGTCATGCTGCGGACAGGACAAGTCAAATACTGGTGTTTCAGGTTACAACTCTCCATTCTTGGAGAAATATTAAGCCACTTGTACGCAAGGGTATTCGGGGCCGAGTACTTAAGGCGATGGGTTATTAATCCCTTGATGTGTCCCCACGCAGGGTCAAATCCTGCCGACTCCATCTTGAACAACTTCCTGTAGGATACATTCTTGCTCAGACTTCAGAAATCCCCTGTCAGCAAGGCCAGGCCAGTTATTTGATTAGACATAGGCGGCTCGAGTTCTTAATCAGAAATATCCCACACTCCAACCGTTATTCCTGTTTCTCTTTTCACAGATACAGCTAGACCCATCGAGCTCCTGCAGTATTCTGTGAATGTACTGCACAGAAGTGCTGCTTTTGATTAGATTCCTTTAATCCCAGTCCCTCTGTTCACTGCCTCTGGTCAGGGGTAACACTTGGTCCTGCCCGTCAAAGTGCCCATGCCCACGGTTCCCACTCCGATCATTATAAACAGCTGCAGGAAATTGCCGGTTAACCATCTTTACTCCAAAGAGAAACTCACCAGCCTCAGGAATCTCTCTACAAAACGGGACTTCTCATCCCTGGACACGGTGTAAGACAGAGGATTGTGAAGAGATTTTGGGAAAATATTGTCAGTTGGCAGGTGCACAAATGTTAAAGGCGCATCCCGTATAACACAGTTTCCAGCTTTGTGAATCTTCGGGAACTCTTTGGGAAATGGAATCAGAGGAGAATGAAGGAGGGCGAACTGTCGGGCTGAGCAGAAACAGCCAAGACACCTTCCCCTTCTTTAAGAGGACTCCACATAAACTGATCGGAGACATTGAAAGAATTCTCGTTCCTGTACATGAGGAATACAAATCTCATCTGGACTCTAGATCAATGAAATAACTCGGGACCACACAAGACACTGGGAGGCTCGAAGAGAGATGGTCCCGGTTGGAGGGGAGCTGTTTCCCAGTGACATGGGTGTGTCTGTAGTGGGTGGGATCAGACTGTTCCCATGTCGCCATAATGAATGTCTGGCAAAGTAAAACTGATAGAGGACAGTTGTCATTCTGGGAAGGGCAGACTGAAGTGGGAAGTCAGTCACAGCCTGCTTTCGAGGATCGTGCAAGGTGTTCGGTTAGAAGTTTCAGCGCATTCGACTGATAAATGAAAGGTTCCTGGTTCAAGAGTCCCCAGGGCGACAACGATGGTTGTTCTTGCTGCATCTGTTTTGGATGCTGCACAGTTTCGTGTGTCGAGTGGGGTCAGGAGAATGTTCTCCAAACGGAACCCTTTCGTGTAAGGATCCACAAAGAAGTTTCTGCATTGCTTTAATGGTTCATGTAAAGAACTGTGGATTCTTGGATTCTGAAGCAAAAACAGAAGCTGCTGTCCAATCTAACGGGTTTGGCAGGACCTGTGGGAGATTACCGAGTTCTGATGAAGTTTTGAAATGTTGTCTCTGATTTTCTCTGCATAGGTGCTGTAAGATCTGCTGAGTTTCTCTGGCAATTCCTATTCTTGGTTTAAATTGAATGTCCGTTCCATCTATCAGGATGATACAACCAGACCCACCATGCACCAAAATGTGACGCTTTTACAAACTGTGAAGTGATTGGATTCAAACCAACCCGATAATGATTCACTCTTCCTCAACTCCACAATGAGAGACACCTGGAAAATGAAGAGGACAGTGTGGTTCTGTAATCATCGATGCGTGTTTAAGGCAATGGACTTGAAATCCATTTGGCTTTACCCTCACAGCCTGGAATCCTACCGGTTACGATTCAGTAATGACAACAAATAAAATGGGAGATTACACCCTGTCTTCATCTTTCACATACAAGACACAGGAGACGGGAAAACAGACATTTCAGACAGGGTGGGAATGGGGGCAATCTCCAACCCTCTGTCTTTCAGGGTACAACACACAGAAATCCCCAGAGAAAGTTAAGATACTATGAGTTGAACAATTCCATTCCAACTTTGTTGGAGCTACGAGCCAACCGTTGGAAAACGAGATGAAAACAGTCAGGGGTCAGTCTTCGAATGGTGCAGACTTGATGGCCCGAAGGGCATTTTCTGTGCTGCAGACCTCTTTGACCAGCGGCGGTGAGCTGATCGGAGAAACTGGCGGATGTGAAGCATAATGAACGGGACTAATCCTGAGCCCTCTGTTTGTTTCCATCTGTGGGTAAATATGAGGTTGAGTTCCTCGGCGGTGTTACAACATCATGTGACCATGTCCCCAACTTCAGTCCCATTGTTGGGTCATTTAAGATCACAGGGAGAATCCCATTTAGATTCGCCCTGGTAACATCAGAAACGCAGGTTTGTGGGAACTGGGACGAGAATAGATGGAAGTCCAATGACCCGCACTGCAGATGGGCCGAAAGGTCTTTCTCACGCTGTAAAAATCAGAAGAAAGGGAGAAAGTAATCTGCAGCTAAAATGATCACAGATGGAAAGACAAAAGCGGTTTCCTGATGAAAACACACAGTGCCTTTTCTTTTTGCTTTCCCTGTTCGCCTCCTGGTGAGGATTCAGTTTTCTCACTGTTGCAGCAAGTGGAGTTTTCCTCGTCCCATTAATCGTGGGGTCAGCCTTCCCGAAGCAGGGAATGAAGTATGGAGCTGACAATTGATCAAGTGTTGTCCCATACTTAATACACAGTAACTTTAAACGAGTAGGGGTCGTACGGTGGCTCAGTGGTTCACACTGCTGCCTCACTGCACTAGGGTCTCAAGTTCAATTCCAGCCTCCGGCAACTCTCTGTATGGAGTTTACACATTCTCCCCGTGTCTGCGTGGGCTTCCTTCCGCAGTTCAAAGATGTGTAGTTTAGGATGAATTGGTCATGCTGAATTGCCAAAAGTATTAAGTGCATTAGCCAGAGGGAAATGGGTCTGGGTGGGTTACTGTCTGGAGGGACAGTGTCGGCCCGAAGGGCCTGTTTCCACGCGATAGTAAATCGAAACACACTGTTTGAAACTCATTCGTGGCGGAGGTTGCCACTCAATGAGATAGGAATCGCTGTCCATCCCTATTTACTCCAGAGATTGAGATGTTGAGTTACTTTACAGAACCCTGGAAGAACTCAAGGTACAGCCATGATACTGTTCGGGAGGGAGTTCCAGGATCTAGACCCAAAAGCACTGTAGGAGTAGCAAGATATTTCCAACTCAGAAAGGCGAGGTCCGAGATGGGTGATTTGTGGTTACAGTTCTCTCGTGTATCTGTTGCTATTGTCCTTCTCGATAGATGCAAACAATCACTGGGTTGGTCTGGGTCGGTGTTCTGTGAGGAAGCAGGAGTTAGTTTTCAATAAGATAATTCACAAGAAGAGAAATAAATCTTCATTTCCTGTCTGGGAATTGTATCCCGGTCTGGGCATTACAAACTCAGACTCCGAACCAGTGACCCTACTGAAGCTGACAGTAACACTTGTGACCTGATCTGTCCAGACTCTGTGTATGATCTTCACGTTATCATCATCTTCAGCAGCAATGTTTCTCTCTCTAAGTTTCCAAACAATTCATATTGCTGCCCTGGTTTCAATGTGAAGAAAGTGGAGCTGTGCTAACCTGATTTACTGCAGGAAGGTACAGAACAGTTTGATACTAACAGCGGCTCGTTTTGAGGCGTTGATCTGCGGTGATAGGGCGGCACCAATAAATCCTTCGTTCAAAACGTCTGATTCCAAATTCCATGTTGGAAATGACCAGAGGTTTCTCGCTGAATTTGTTCAGGATCTTGACTGGAATTGACACTAAATCCAAGTATGAAAGTACATTTCAGTGGAGTGCATCATAAGATACCGCCGTGACTGTGAATAAAATGCTGGAGACGTCCAGCAGAAGAACAGGCGACACAGAAGCAGGTACCTGAGGACAAATGTATTTGCTTTGCCATTGAAAGGCCCTGTTACACAAAGTGGATTATCTTTGCTGGTTGATCACCTTATGAATGTTGTTTCCCAGATCTCCATGTTTACATCACATACGGAAAGGTGTCCAGCGTGTGTGTGTGCATCCGGCTAGTGAAGCAATAGATAAAACATCTGACTTTGTATCAGACGATTGTAGGTTTACATCCTACATGTCTCGAGTGTAACGTGTTAGTTCAGCCAAATACATGTTGTCAGTTGCTATTTCCTTCGGTTCTTCCGAGCTGCAGGGATTGGATCAGTGTGTATTCAAATGGAATGTTGTTTTTGGGTCCATTACAGCTCAATGTCAGACAGGTGTATGGCTGGTCCTGTTTTGTCAGGTTCTGAGGATCTGAATGGTTTGGATCAGTTTGGTTTCGAATTTAAAACTTGCATTTAGGTCTATTGTCCATTTTAAATTCCAGCTCAGCTCCACATCTCTCATTGCCTGTCAAACTGGCGAGTGTTCCACCTAAAGCTGCCTTTGTCAGAGAAGCTGTTGTGTGGAGCAGAGAGCGGAAGTGAAGCACAAGGAGCTGGTATGATCCTGAGACATCTGTACCTCTCGGGATATGTTTCTGTGTGTCTCCCTCTGTGGGTGAAAATGAGGTTCAGGTCCTCAAGGTGGTTCCAACACAGTGTGACCATGTTAAACCTCAGTCCCATTGTCGTGTCGTTTAAATTCACAGTGAGAATCGCGTTGATATTTGCTCTGGAAACATCAGGACACATAACATTTTGAGCCAAAACTAGAAATTTGAACTCAAATACATGGATGCCTGATGAGCTACAATGTACGATGGGCCGAACGGTCTCTTCCCACTCTGTGGAAGCTTGAAGACAAGGAGGACCTAATCTGCAGCAAGACTGATCAGAAATGAAAAGGCAAAAGTGTTTTCATTCGGAATTAATGTAAGGGCGCCTTCTGCCTTCCCTTGGAGTTTTGTCGCCAGCATTTAGTGCTCTCACCACCGTGACACGGGTTCTATTCCCGGTCAAGGAATGCGTGCTTTGTTCTGCACACACATCGTGGTAAGAATATTTCTGACCACTTTTCCAAAGCTGGCAGAACATCGGTTTTGTGCCAACCGTTTTAAAGTTGAACAGAAAACCAAGAGATGCAGATGTTGGAAATCTGAACCAAAAACAAGAATTGACGTGCAAACTGAATAGTCCTGGCAATATCTGTGGGGAGAAACAGAGACAATGATTCACAACGACAGAACCAGATTAGTTCTTCATTTCTAGACCACAATGCCGGGATAATGGTCAGTTTTATCTGTTGAATGAGTATAGTTATCAAAGTCCTTTTGTTTTTGCCAGTTAGCAGCCATGTCGACCCGAGATCTGATTCTTTCAGGGTCTCCCTCAAGATGAGTCTCTAATTTTCTGTCTTTATCTCTGTGTATCTCCCTCACCCTTTATCATATTCTTTGACCCTTTATTTGCCAATATCCCTCATTTCCCATTCCTACTCTATGAAAAGCCTGACTTTCAGGGATAGTTTGAGAATAGAGCTGCTGAGAGGTTTTCTGGAACCTGGGAGGAGACTGGAAAACTTGGCTCACACTCTACGGATAATACGTCTGCCATTTGGATGTGACATAAGGAGCCAGTTCTTCCTCAAACCCTTTCGAAATTAAAGTTACATTCCTTATCCAATAGAAGATAAACTACAACAAAGGAGAATATGGAGGCATTACTGATGCTGTAAAATGAATGAATGGCGACAGCAGAGAATGAGGGTGATCCACCCGTGGTTTCTGTGCCATAACCACAACATCCCACGGCCTTTCTGCAGTGTCTCCTGCCTCACCTCATTATTCCCACCAAACTTGGAATGAAGGAGAGAGAATAAAAGTGGAGGAGAAGAAGGAGTGCTTTTGAAACAGCGACAAGAAACTCCAGGTTGGTGTATTGGTTAGGAAGGACAACATGCACTACTGGAACTAAACCACGAAAAAGGAGTGGGTTTGCCAAACCATAACAGGCTCGAACTCAAACAGGATGCTGAGTCCCTTCATCAGTAACACGACCCTTAATAAAAGGTGAACCTATGACCCTTCAATACAACAAGCGGGCGCAGCTGTGATTGGACCCTATGGTCAGCTGCTTACCAAGGAGGGGTTTGAAATAACTAAGGGACGGCCATATGTGCAGTTCCTTAACCACATGACCACAGTAACTCGGAAATACATTTCTGTATCAATATTACTCAGTGTGATTTACAATCAACCCCCGCTTTTGCAAAACCAGACATTTCACGATTGAACATTCTTCAATGCAAAGGCACATAAAAGGGCAATCTTCTCTTACATTGGTTTCAAACAGATATTTATATCTGTTTAAAAAACAGGACAGAGGGGAAGTTGTTCATTCTCTTGGGGCTTATTGACGGCTTTAATACACACAGTGGTAATCTCACACAAAGAGGAACAGTGTCATTGCCATGAATTGCCCAGGAATGGTGTGTGAGCCAATGTAAACAGTTTGCAGTAAAGGCTGACCCATTAGCGGCGACACTGAGCCTTGCACCACCAGATCCAGACTCCCTTCCTGCCTCATGCCTCCCAGTCCTCATTGTCATTCACGTCAATTTAACTTCCCTGCTCCACTTCCTAACTTACTACCGATCTCCTGCAGGTGTCCAATTGGAACCTACCACTGTTAGAAACGTATTCCTGGGATAAAGATATCACTCAATGGAATATGACTCGCTGTCCATCCCTAAATCCCCCAGAGATGGAGGAGATGAGTTGCTTTTGTGAACCATTGAACTCCTTTACACGGAGGTACAGCCATTATGGTGCAAGCGCGGGATTTCCTGGATTTACACCCAGAGACACTGAAGGAAAACCAACATATTCCCAACTCAGGAAGGTGAGATGATTGGAGGGAGATTTGAAGGGGTCACTATCGTATCTGTCCGCTGTCATTGTCCTTCTACATGGTTCAAGCAATCACTGGGCTGATTCTGGAGGGATCCCGGTCTGTCTGCTGTGTGGAACGAGGAATGTGTTTTCATTCAGACAATTCACATGAAGAGAATTAAACCTTCATTCTCTGAATGGGAACTGTATCCATGTCTGGACGTTACAAACTTTGACTCCTCAGCACGGACCCCCGGTAATGCTGACAATATCCAAAGCGACCTGAATTGTACACACCCTTGTGCCTGTCCATCCCTTCATAACCATCTTCGGCAACAAAGTTTCTCTCTTCAATTTTGCAAACGCTTCATATTATCGCCTTGGGTTTCAAAGTAAAGAAAGTGGAGCTGTGGTAATCTGATGTTGGTCAGTCGGTGTAATGCAGGATTGTACAGAACAGTTTGACGCGGGCAGAGACCCGTTTTGAGGCGTGAGGTTGCAGTGAAGGGGTCCCACCAATAAAAGGCGCTGTTCATGTCGTCTGATTCTCCATCCCGGGATTCAAACCAACAGAGGTTTCTCACTGGACTGGTTCAGGATCTTGACTGGAAGAGACCATGACGCAAGGTATGAAAAGATATTTCACTGGAGTGAATCAAAAAACCGCGGAGTGACTGTGAATAAAATGATGGCAACTTCCAGCAGAGGCACAGGCGACCCTGAAGCAGGTACCTGAGGGCAAATATGTTTCCTTGGGCATTGAAAGACATTGCTTCACGGAGTGGGACATCCGATAGGAAACAGTGACGATAATTATTTTTACTGATTGTTCACCTTGTGAATACTGTTTCCCCCGATGTCCATGTTTCCATTTCATATCGACTCCCTGTCAGACATCCGGCTGCCGTTGGTGGTTCGAATCCTTCCTGATTTGTGTGCAATGTACTGCATGGATTGGATCAGTGGGTCTCGAATTTGGGAGTATTGCACCTCAATGTGGCGGAGGAGCTGCAGACTTTGGATCAGTGTGTTTTCAAATGTGAAAGTTCCATGTGAGGCAATTGCCCATTTTAAATTCTCGCTCATCGCAACGTCTCTCATTGTTTGTAAAACTGGCTTTAGTTGCAGCTAAAGCTGCCTTTCGTGGGAGAAATTTTTTGGTGTTTGTGTGTGTGTGTGTGTGTGTGTGTGTGTGTGCGGGGGGAGGGAGGGGGGTGGTGGGGGAGGTGGTCTTTAGTCGATGGAGAGCGGAACTGAAGCGCAAGGAGCTGGTAGAATCCCGAAACCTCTGCCCTCCCCCCACCCCCCCCCCCCGCCTCCCTCACCTCCGGGCATGTGTGTCTGTGACTCACTCTATGGGTGAAAATGTGAATGGGTTGCTCGAGGGGATTTCACTTCAGTATGACGGTGTTTCACTCCCTCCCATTGTTGTCTCGTTTAAGATCATAGGGATAATCTTTTGTGAAATTTGCGTTGAAAACATCAGAACACACAAGGTATCGTGCCAAACCTGGACACTGGATCGAAAACAGAAAATACAGGAGCTGGAGCAGCGTCACTGCTTCCTCCGGTATTATAGAAAATAAAGGAGCTGGAGCAGCGTCACTGCTTCCTCCTGTATTATAGAATATAAAGGAGCTGGAACAGTGTCACTGCTTCCTCCTGTATTATAGAAAATAAAGGAGCTGGAGCAGCGTCACTGCTTCCTCATGTATTATAGAAAATAAAGGAGCTGGAGCAGCGTCTCTGCTTCCTCCTGTATTATTGAATATAAAGGAGCTGGAACAGTGTCACTGCTTCCTCCTGGATTATAGAAAATAAAGGAGCTGGAGCAGCGTCACTGCTTCCTCATGTATTATAGAAAATAAAGGAGCTGGAGCAACGTCACCGCTTCCGCCTGTATTATAGAAAATAAAGGAGCTGGAGCAGCGTCTCTGTTTCCTCCTGTATTATACAAAAAAAAGGAGCTGGAGCAGTGTCACTGCTTCCTCGTGTATTATAGAAAATAAAGGAGCTGGAGCAGCGTCTCTGCTTCCTCGTGTATTATAGAAAATAAAGGAGCTGGAGCAGCGTCTCTGCTTCCTCCTGTATTATAGAAAATAAAGGAGCTGGAGCAGCGTCACTGCTTCCTCCTGTATTATGGAAAATAAAGGACCTGGAGCAGCGTCACTGCTTCCTCCTGTATTATAGAAAATAAAGGAGCTGGAGCAGCGTCACTGCTTCCTCCTGTATTATAGAAAATAAAGGAGCTGGAGCAGCGTCACTGCTTCCTCCTGTATTATAGAAAATAAAGGAGCTGGAGCAGCGTCACTGCTTCCTCCTGTATTATAGAAAATAAAGGAGCCCTCCCCCACCACCCTCTGTCTTCTACCTTCGAGCCAGTTCTCTCCCCAAAGGGTAATTCTACTGCCCCAACCTAAAAGTTTGAATTATGACACCAGTTTCAAAAGTACAACAAGAACCTATTCCTGATTGGGGAATCGGGGCCAGGGAGTCAATAAAAAGATATGTTGCAAGGTTCGTTAAATTGGAGATTCAGTTCAGTGCATTAACTAAATGAAAACAATTCAGCAGGGCACTCGTACGTGGAAGAAGTGATTCAGGGAACAATTAAATGGAAAGAATTGAGGCAGGGCAACAGGAATTGGAGATTTTATGCAGCGGCCTTTATATTTGGCAGGATAATACTCAAAGGGAGAGTTGGTGCAGTTTCAGGGTTTGTGCAGGATTGGTAAATGGGATAAATGGTGCAGAGCAGCGGAGTCATAAACAGTCGTACAATCATAGAGATTTACAACATGTATTATAGAAAATAAAGGAGCTGGAGCAGGGTCACTGCTTCCTCCTGTATTATAGAAAAATAAAGGAGCTGGAGCAGCGTCACTGCTTCCTCATGTATTATAGAAAATAAAGGAGCTGGAGCAGCGTCACTGCTTCCTCCTGTATTATAGAAAATAAAGGAGCTGGAGCAGCGTCACTGCTTCCTCCTGTATTATAGAAAATAAAGGAGCTGGAGCAGCGTCACTGCTTTCTCCTGTATTATAGAAAATAAAGGAGCTGGAGCAGCGTCACTGCTTCCTCCTGTATTATAGAAAATAAAGGAGCTGGAGCAGCGTCACTGCTTCCTCCTGTATTATAGAAAATAAAGGAGCTGGAGCAGGGTCACTGCTTCCTCCTGTATTATAGAAAAATAAAGGAGCTGGAGCAGCGTCACTGCTTCCTCATGTATTATAGAAAATAAAGGAGCTGGAGCAGCGTCACTGCTTCCTCCTGTATTACAGAAAATAAAGGAGCCGGAGCAGCGTCACTGCTTCCTCCTGTATTATAGAAAATAAAGGAGCCGGAACAGCCAACACAGAGTCATTGCCTTAAACTGAGGAGAGTATAATCTCCTGGTTATATATATTTAACCAGCGAAAACAGAGTCAGTGCCCAAAACAGAGGAGAATGTTAATCTCCTGGCTATATGTATTCAACCAGCCAGCACGGACTCAGTGCCCTAAACGCAGGAGAGTGTAAATCTCCTGGTTATAT
Organism: Chiloscyllium punctatum; assembly: GCF_047496795.1. Lineage (NCBI taxonomy): Eukaryota > Metazoa > Chordata > Chondrichthyes > Orectolobiformes > Hemiscylliidae > Chiloscyllium > Chiloscyllium punctatum. Next base: position 102,002 of record NW_027310149.1, read on the forward strand.
AAATTTAAACAGCCAACACAGATCATGTCCCTAAACTGAGGAGAGGGTAAATCTCCTGGTTATATATTTTTCACCAGCCAGGACAGAGACAGTGCCCAAAACTCAGGAAAGTGTACATTTCCTATTTATATATATTTAACGAGCCAGTATAGAGTCGGTGCCCTAAACTGAGGAGAGTGTAAATCTCCTGGTTATCTATATAAAACCAGCCAACACAGCGACAGTGCCCTAAACTGAGGAGAGTGTAAACCTCCTGGTTATATATATTTAAACAGACAGAGCAGGGTCAGTGCCCTAAATTGAGGAGAGTGTAAATCTCCTGTATTATAGAAAATAGAGGAGCTGGAGCAGAGTTACTACTTCCTCCTGTATTAAAGAAAATAAAGGAGCTGGAGCAGAGTTACTACTTCCTCCTGTATTATAGAAAATAAAGGAGCTGGAGAAGCGTCACTGCTACCTTCTGTATTATAGAAAATAAAGGAGCTGGAGCAGCGTCACTGCTTCTTCCTGTGTTACAGAAAATAAAGGAGTTGGAGCAACGTCTCTGCTTCCCCTTTTATTATAGAAAATAACGGAGCTGGAGCAGCGTCACTGCTTCCTCCTGTATTATAGAAAATATAGGAGCTGGAGCAGCGTCACTGCTTCCTCCTGTATTATAGAAAATAAAGGAGCTGGAGCAGCGTCACTGCTTCCTCCTGTATTATAGACAATAAAGGAGCTGGAGCAGCGTCTCTGCTTCCTCCTGTATTATAGAAAATAAAGGAGCAGGAGCAGAGTCACTGCTTCCTCCTGTATTACAGAAAATAAAGGAGCTGGAGCAGCGTCACTGCTTCCTCCTGTATTATAGAAAATAAAGGAGCTGGAGCAGAGTCACTGCTTCTTCCTGTATTACAGAAAATAAAGGAGCTGGAGCAGCGTCACTACGTCCTCCTGTATTATAGGAAATAAAGGAGCTGGAGCAGCGTCACTGCTTCCTCCTGTATTAAAGAAAATAAAGGAGCTGGAGCAGAGTTACTACTTCCTGTGCTGGTTGGTTGAATAAACCTAGCCAGGAGATTCTCACTCTCCTCAGTTTAGGGCACTGACTCTGTACTGGCTTGCTAAATATTTATAACCAGGATATTTACTCTCTCCTCTGTTTAGGGCACTGACTCTGTGCTGGCTGGTTAATTATATATAACCAGGAGATTTTCCCTCTTCTCAGTTTAGGGCACTGAGTCTGTTCTGGCTGGTTGAATATATCAATCCAGGAAATTTACACTCGCCTCAGTTTAGGGCACCGACTCTATACTGGCTGGTTTAATATATATAAAAGGAGATTTACACTGTCCTTAGTTGAGGGCACTGTCTCTGTCCTCGCTGGTTAAATATATATAACCTGGGGACTTTCCCTCTCTTCAGTTTAGGGCATTGGATCTGTGGGGGCGAGTTAAATATATATAACCGCGAGATTAACACTCTCCTCCGTTTAGGGCACTGAGTCTGTGCTGGCTGTTTCAATAAATATAGCCAGGAGATTTACACTCTCCTCAGTTTCGGGCACTGACTCTGCACTGGCTGGGGAAATATTTATAACGCGGAGTTTTACACTCTCCTCAGTTTTGGACACTGACTCCGTGCTGGCTGGTTAAATATATATAACCAGGAGATTTACACTCTCCACAGTTTAGGGCACTGACTCTGTGCTGGCTGGTTGAACATATATAACCAAACGATTTGCACTCTAATCAGTGTAGGGCACGAATTCTGCGTTGGCTGGTTAAATATATATAACCAGGAGATTTACATTCTCCTCAGTTTAAGGCAATGACACTGTGCTTGCTGTTTAAATAAATACATAACCAGGAGATTTATACTCTCTTCAGTTTAGGGAACTGACTCTTTGCTGGCTGGTTAAATATATATATATAAATAGCAGATGTACACTGTCCTCAGATTAGGGCACTGACTGTGCTGGCTGCTTTAATATAAATAACGAGGAGATTTACACTGTCCTCATTTTAGGGCACTGAACCTGCTCTGTGTGTTTAAATATATATAACCAGGAGGTTTACACTCTCCTCAGTTTTGGGCACTGACTCTGTGCTGGCTGGTTAACTATATATAACCAGGGGATTTACCCTCTCCTCAGTTGAGGGCACTGAATCTGTTCTGGCTAGTTAAATACATGTAACCAGGGGATTAACCCTCTCCTCAGTTGAGGGCACTGAATCTGTTCTGGCTGGTTAAATATATATAACCAGGAGATATAAACTCTCCTCAGTTTCGGGCAATGACTCTGTGCTGGCCGGTTAAATATATATAACCAAGGGATTTACCCTCTCCTCAGTTCAGTGCACTGAATCTGTTCTGGCTGGTTAAATACATATAACCAGGAGATATACACTCTCCTCAGTTGAGTGCACTGACCCTAAGCTGGCTGCTTATATATATAAATCCAGGAGATTTCACCTATCCTCAGTTTACGACACTGAATCTGTGCTTTCTGGTTGAATATATAGAACCAGTAGATTTACTCTCTCCTCAGTTTAGGGCACTGACACTGTGTTGGCTGGTTAAATATATATAACCAGTAGATTAACACGCTCCTCAGAATAGCGCACTGACATTGCGCTCCCAGTTTAAAGAAAATAAAACCAGGAGATCTTCACTTTTCTCAGTTTAGGGCACTGACTCTGTGCTGGCTGGTTGAACATGTATAACCAAACGATTTGCACTCTACTCAGTTTAAGGCAATGACACTGTGCTTGCCGTTTAAATAAATACATAACCAGGAGATTTATAATCTCTTCAGTTTAGGGAACTGACTCTTTGCTGGCTGGTTAAATATATATAAATAGCTGATGTACACAGTCCTCAGTTTAGGGCACTGACTCTGTGCTGGCTGGTTGAATATATATAAACATGAAATTTACACTGTCCTCATTTTATGGCACTGACCCTGTGCTGGCTGGTGAAATATACATGACCAGGAGATTTACACTGTCCTCATTTTAGGGCACTGACCCTGTGCTGGCTGGTTGAATATACATAACCAGGAGATTTACACTGTCCTCATTTTAGGGCACTGATCCTGTGCTGGCTGGTTGAATATACATAACCAGGAGATTTACACTCTCCTCAGTTTAGAGAGCTGACTATGTCAGGATGGTTAAATATATATAACCAGGAGATTTACACTCTCCTCAGTTTAGGGCACTGACTCTGTGCTGGCTGGTTAGTTACATATAATCAGGAGATTTCCACTCTCCTCAGTTTAGAACACTGACTCTGTGCTGGCTGGTTAAATATATCTAAACTGGGGATTTTCCCTCTGCACAGTTTAGGGCACTGACTCTGTGCTGGATGTTTAAATATTTTTAACCAGGAGATTTACGCTCTCCTCAGTTTAGGGCACTGACCCTGTGCTGGCTGGTTGAATATATATAAACAGGAAATTTACACTGTCCTCATTTTAGGGCACTGACCGTGTGCTGGCTCGTTAAATATACATAACCAGGAGATTTACACTCCCCTCAGTTTAGGGAGCTGACTGTGTCAGAATCTTTATATATACATAACCAGGAGATTTACACTCCCCTCAGTTTAGGGAGCTGACTGTGTCAGGATGGTTAAATATATATACCCAGGAAATTTACACTCTCCTCAGTTTAGGGCACTGACTCTGTCACGCTGGTTAAATATATATAACCAGGAGATTTACACTCTCCTCAATTTAAGGCAATGACACTGTGCTTGCTGTTTAAATAAATACATAACCAGGAGATTTATACTCTCTTCAGTTTAGGGAACTGACTCTTTGCTGGCTGGTTAAATATATATAAATAGCTGATGTACACTGTCCTTAGTTTATGGCACTGACTCTGTGCTGGCTGCTTTAATATAAATAACGAGGAGATTTACACTCTCCTCAGTTTAGGGCACTGACTCTTTGCTGGCTTTTTAAATATATATAACTAGGAGATTTACACTCACCTCAGTTTAGGGCACTGACTCTGTGCTGGCTGCTTAAATATATATAACGAGGACATTTACCCTCACCTCAGTTTAGGACACAGACTCTGCGCTGGCTGGTTAAATATATATAACCAGGAGATTTACACTCTCGTTAGTTTAGGGCACTGAGTCCGTGCTGGCTGGTTAAATATATTTAATCAGGAGATTTACACTCTCCTCAGCTTAGAGCACTGACTCTGTGCTTGCTGGTTGAAAATACATAACCAGGATATTTACACTCTCCTCTGTTTCGGGCACTGAGTCTGTTCTGGCTGGTTGAATATATCTAGTTAGGAGATTTACACTCTCCTCAGTTTTGGACACTTACTTGTGCTGGCTGGTTAAATATGTATATAACCAGGAGATTTAACCTTGCATCAGTTTAGGGCACTGACTCAGTGCTGGCTGGTTGAATTTATAAAACCAGGCGATTTATACTCTCCTCAGTTTAGGGCACTGAATCCGTGCTTGCTGGTTAAATCTATATAACCTAGCGATTTTCACTCTGCTCAGTTTAGGGCATTCACTCTGCACTGGCTGGTTAAATATATATAATCAGGAGATTTACACTCTCCTCAATTTAGGGCACTGACCCTGCTCTGTCTGTTTAAATATATATAACCAGGAGGTTTACACTCTCCTCAGTTTAGGGCACTGACTCTGTGCTGGCTGGTTAACTATATATAACCAGGGGATTTACCCTCTCCTCAGTTGAGGGCACTGAATCTGTGCTGGCTGTTTAAATACATATAACCAGGGGATTAACCCTCTCCTCAGTTGAGGGCACTGAATCTGTTCTGGCTGGTTAAATATATATAACCAGGACATATAAACTCTCCTCAGTTTAGGGCAATGACTCAGTGCTGGCCGGTTAAATATATACCCAAGGGATTTACCCTCTCCTCAGTTCAGTGCACTGAATCTGTTCTGGCTGGTTAAATATATATAACCAGGAAATGTACACTCTCCTCAGTTGAGTGCACTGACCCTAAGCTGGCTGCTTATATATATAAATCCAGGAGATTTCACCTCTCCTCAGTTTACGACACTGAATCTGTGCTTTCTGGTTGAATATATAGAACCAGTAGATTTACTCTCTCCTCAGTTTTGGGCACTGACACTGTACTGGCTGGTTGAATGTATATAACCAGGAGATTAACACTCTCCTCAGAATAGCGCACTGACATTGCACTCCCAGTTTAAATATATATAACCAGGAGATCTTCACTTTTCTCAGTTTAGGGCACTGACTCTGTGCTGGCTGGTTGAACATGTATAACCAAACGATTTGCACTCTACTCAGTTTAAGGCAATGACACTGTGCTTGCCGTTTAAATAAATACATAACCAGGAGATTTATAATCTCTTCAGTTTAGGGAACTGACTCTTTGCTGGCTGGTTAAATATATATAAATAGCTGATGTACACAGTCCTCAGTTTAGGGCACTGACTCTGTGCTGGCTGGTTGAATATATATAAACATGAAATTTACACTGTCCTCATTTTATGGCACTGACCCTGTGCTGGCTGGTGAAATATACATGACCAGGAGATTTACACTGTCCTCATTTTAGGGCACTGACCCTGTGCTGGCTGGTTGAATATACATAACCAGGAGATTTACACTGTCCTCATTTTAGGGCACTGATCCTGTGCTGGCTGGTTGAATATACATAACCAGGAGATTTACACTCTCCTCAGTTTAGGGCACTGACCCTGTGCTGGCTGGTGAAATATACATAACCAAGAGATTTACACTGTCCTTATTTTAGGGCACTGACACTGTGCTGGCTGGTTGAATATACATAAGCAGGAGATTTACACTGTCCTCATTTTAGGTCACTGATCCTGTGCTGGCTGGTTGAATCTCCATAACCAGGAGATTGACACTCTCCTCAGTTTGGAGAGCTGACTATGTCAGGATGGTTAAATATATATAACCAGGAGATTTACACTCTCCTCAGTTTAGGGCACTGACTCTGTGCTGGCTGGTTCGTTACATATAATCAGGAGATTTCCACTCTCCTCAGTTTAGAACACTGACTCTGTGCTGGCTGGTTAAATATATCTAACCTGGGGATTTTCCCTCTGCACAATTTAGGGCACTGACTCTGTGCTAGATGTTTAAATATTTTTAACCAGGAGATTTACGCTCTCCTCAGTTTAGGGCACTGACTCTGTGCTGGCTGGTTAAATATATATAACCAGGAGATTTACACTCTCCTCAGTTTAGGGCACTGACCTTTGCTGGATGGTTAAATATACATAACCAGGAGATTTACACTCTCCTCAGTTTAGAGAGCTGACGATGTCAGGATGGTTAAATATATATAACCAGGAGATTTACACCCTCCTCAGTTTAGGGCACTGACTCTGTGCTGGCTGGTTGAATATATATAAACAGGAATATACACTGTCCTCATTTTAGGGCACTGACCCTGTGCTGGCTGGTAAAATATACAGAACCAGGAGATTTACACTCTCCTCAGTTTAGAGAGCTGACTATGTCAGGATGGTTAATTATATATAACCAGGAGATTTACACCCTCCTCAGTTTAGGGCACTGACTCTGTGCTGGCTGGTTGAATATATATAAACATGAAATTTACACTGTCCTCATTTTAGGGCACTGACCCTGTGCTGGCTGGTTAAATATACATAACCAGGAGATTTACACTCCCCTCAGTTTAGGGAGCTGACTGTGTCAGAATGTTTATATACACATAACCAGGAGATTTACACTCCCCTCAGTTCAGGGAGCTGACTGTGTCAGGATGGTTAAAATTATATACCCAGGAGATTTACACTCTCCTCAGTTTAGGGCACTGACTCTGTGCTGGCTGGTTAAATATATCTAACCTGGCGATTTTCCCTCTCCTCATTTCAGGGCACTGAATCTGTGCTAGCTTGTTAAATATATATAACCAGAAGATGTCCCCTCTCCACAGTTTAGGGCACTGGCTCTGTGCTGAATGTTTAAATATTTTTAACCAGGAGATTTACGCTCTCCTCAGTTTTGGGCACTGACTTTGTGCTGGTTGGTTAAATATATATAACCAGGAGATGTACACTCTACTCAGTTGAGGGCACTGACCCTATGCTGGCTGCTTAAATATATAAAACCAGGAGATTTCACCTCTCCTCAGTTTAGGACACTGAATCTGTGCTTTCTGGTTGAATATATAGAACCAGTAGATTTACTCTCTCCTCAGTTTAGGGCACTGACACTGTGCTGGCTGGTTGATTATATATAACCAGGAGATTTACACTTTCCTCAGTATAGCACACTGACATTGCGCTCCCTGTTTAAATATATATAACCAGGAGATCTTCACTTTTCTCAGTTTAGGGCACTGACTATGTCAGGCTTCTTAAATATATATAACCAGGAGATTTACACTCTCGTCAGTTTAGGGCACTGACTCTGTGCTGGCTGGTCAAATATATATAACCAGAAGATTTTCCCACTTCTCAGTTTAGGGCACTGAGTCTGTGCTGGCTGGTTGAATATATCAAGCCAGGAAATTTACACTCGCCTCAGTTTAGGGCACTGACTCTATACTGGCTGGTTTAATATATATAAACAGGAGATTTACACTGTCCTTAGTTGTGGGCACTGTCTCTGTCCTCGCTGGTTAAATATATATAACCTGGGGACTTTCCCTCTCCTCAGTTTAGGGCATTGGATCTGTGGGGGCGAGTTAAATATATATAACCAGGAGATTAACACTCTCCTCCGTTTAGGGCACTGAGTCTGTGCTGGCTGTTTCAATAAATATAGCCAGGAGATTTACACTCTCCTCAGTTTTGGACACTGACTCCGTGCTGGCTGGTTAAATATATATAACCAGGAGACTGACACTCTCCTCAGTTTAGGGCACTGACTCTGTGCTGGCTGGTTGAACATATATAACCAAACGATTTGCACTCTACTCAGTTTAGGGCACTAATTCTGCGCTGGCTGGTTAAATATATTTCCCCAGGAGATTTACATTCTCCTCAGTTTAAGGCAATGACACTGTGCTTGCTGTTTAAATAAATACATAACCAGGAGATTTATAATCTCTTCAGTTTAGGGAACTGACTCTTTGCTGGCTGGTTAAATATATATAAATAGCTGATGTACACTGTCCTTAGTTTATGGCACTGACTCTGTGCTGGCTGCTTTAACATAAATAACGAGGAGATTTACACTCTCCTCAGTTTAGGGCACTGACTCTGTGCTGGCTGGTTGAATATACATAACCAGGAGATTTACACTGTCCTCATTTTAGGGCACTGACACTGTGCTGGCTGGTTGAATATATATCAACAGGAAATTTACACTGTCCTCATTTTAGGGCACTGACCATGTGTTGGCTGGTTAAATATACATAACCAGGAGATTTATACTCCCCTCAGTTTAGGGAGCTGACTGTGTCAGGATGGTTAAATATATATACCCAGGAGATTTACACTCTCGTCAATATGGGGCACTGACTCTATGCTGGCTGGTTAAATATATCTTACCTGGGGATTTTCCCTCTCCTCATTTCAGGGCACTGAATCTGTGCTAGCTGGTTAAATATATATAACCAGAAGTTGTCCCCTCTCCACAGTTTAGGGCACTGTATCTGTGCTGGATGTTTAAATATTTTTAACCATGAGATTAACGCACTCCTCAGTTTTGGGCACTGACTCTGTGCTGGTTAGTTAAATATATATAACCAGGAAATGTACACTCTCCTCCGTTTAGGGCACTGAGTCTGTGCTGGCTGTTTCAATAAATATAGCCAGGAGATTTACACTCTCCTCAGTTTCGGGCACTGACTCTGCACTGGCTGGGGAAATATTTATAACCCGGAGATTTACTCTCTCCTCAGTTTTGGACACTGACTCCGTGCTGGCTCGTTAAATATATATAACCAGGAGATTTAAACTCTCCTCAGTTTAGGGCACTATCTCTGTGCTGGCTGGTTGAACATACATAACCAAAAGATTTGCACCCAACTCAGTTTAGGGCACTAATTCTGCGCTGGCTGGTTAAATATATATAACCAGGAGATTTACCATCTCCTCAGTTTAAGGCAATGACACTGTGCTTGTTGTTTAAATAAATACATAACCAGGAGATTTATACTCTCTTCAGTTTCGAGAACTGACTCTTTGCTGGCTGGTTAAATATATATAAATAGCAGATATACACTGTCCTTAGTTTATGGCACTGACTCTGTGCTGGCTGCTTTAATATAAAAAACGAGGAGATTTACACTCTCCTCAGTTTAGGGCACTGACTCTGTGCTGGCTGGTTGAATATATATAAACATGAACTTTACACTGTCCTCATTTTATGGCACTGACCCTGTGCTGGCTGGTTAAATATACATATCCAGGAGATTTACACTCTCCTCAGTTTAGAGAGCTGACTATGTCAGGATGGTTAAATATATATACCCAGGAGATTTACACTCTCCTCAGTTTAGGGCACTGACTCTGTGCTGTCTGGTTAAATATAAAAACCTGGGGATTATCCCTCTCCTCATTTCAGGGCACTGAATCTGTGCTAGCTGGTTAAATATATATAAGCAGAAGATGTTCCCTCTCCACAGTTGAGGGCACTGACTCTGTGCTGGATGTTTAATTTTTTTCAACCAGGAGATTTACTCTCTCCTCAGTTTTGGGCACTGACTCTGTGCTGGTTGGTTAAATATATATAACAAGGAGATGTACACTCTCCTCAGTTGAGGGCACTGACCCTAAGCTGGCTGCTTAAATATATAAATCCAGGAGATTTCACCTCTCCTCAGTTTAGGACACTGAATCTGTGCTTTCTGGTTGAATATATAGAACCAGTAGATTTACTCTCTCCTCAGTTAAGGGCACTGACACTGTACTGGCTGGTTGAATATATATAACCAGGAGATTTACACTCTCCTCAGTTTAGCGCACTGACACTGTACTGGCTGGTTGAATATATATAACCAGGAGATTTACACTCTCCTCAGTTTAGCGCACTGACATTGCGCTCCCTGTTTAAATATATATAACCAGGAGATCTTCACTTTTCTCAGTTTAGGACACTGACTATGTCAGGCTGGTTAAATGTATATAACCAGGAGATTTACACTCTCCTCAGTTTAGGGCACTGACTCTGTGCTGGCTGCTTAAATATATATAACCAGGACATTTACCCTCACCTCAGTTTAGGACACTGACTCTGCGCTGGCTGGTTAAATATATATAACCAGGAGATTTACACTCTTGTCAGTTTCGGGCACTGAGTCAGTGCTGGCTGGTTAAATATATTTAATCAGGAGATTTAAACTCTCCTCAGTTTAGAACACTGACTCTGTGCTTGCTGGTTGAAAATACACAACCAGGAGATTGACACTCTCCTCAGTTCGGGCACTGACTCTATGCTGGCTGGTTAAGTATATATAACCTGGGGATTTTCACTCTCCTCAGTTTAGGGCAGTGAATCTGTGCTGGCTGGTTAAATATATATATAACCAGGAGATTAACACTCTCCTCAGTTTAGGACACTGTCTCTGTACTGGCTTGTTAAATATTTATAACCAGGATATTTACACTCTCCTCAGTTTAGGGCACTGACACTGTGCTGGCTGGTTGAACATATATAAGCAAACGATTTGCACTCTACTCAGTTTAGAGAGCTGACTATGTCAGGATGGTTAAATATATATAACCAGGAGATTTACACTCTCCTCAGTTTAGGGCACTGACTCGTTGCTGGCTGGTTGAACATATATAACCAAAAGATTTGCACCCAACTCAGGTTAGGGCACTAATTCTGCGCTGGCTGGTTAAATATATATAACCAGGAGATTTACCATCTCCTCAGTTTAAGGCAATGACACTGTGCTTGCTGTTTAAATAAATACATAACCAGGAGATTTATACTCTCTTCAGTTTCGAGAACTGACTCTTTGCTGGCTGGTTAAATATATATAAATAGCAGATATACACTGTCCTTAGTTTATGGCACTGACTCTGTGCTGGCTGCTTTAATATAAAAAACGAGGAGATTTACACTCTCCTCAGTTTAGGGCACTGACTCTGTGCTGGCTGGTTGAATATATATAAACATGAACTTTACACTGTCCTCATTTTATGGCACTGACCCTGTGCTGGCTGGTTAAATATACATATCCAGGAGATTTACACTCTCCTCAGTTTAGAGAGCTGACTATGTCAGGATGGTTAAATATATATACCCAGGAGATTTACACTCTCCTCAGTTTAGGGCACTGACTTTGTGCTGTCTGGTTAAATATAAAAACCTGGGGATTATCCCTCTCCTCATTTCAGGGCACTGAATCTGTGCTAGCTGGTTAAATATATATAAGCAGAAGATGTCCCCTCTCCACAGTTGAGGGCACTGACTCTGTGCTGGATGTTTAATTTTTTTCAACCAGGAGATTTACTCTCTCCTCAGTTTTGGGCACTGACTCTGTGCTGGTTGGTTAAATATATATAACCAGGAGATGTACACTCTCCTCAGTTGAGGGCACTGACCCTATTCTGGCTGCTTAGATATATAAATCCAGGAGATTTCACCTCTCCTCAGTTTAGGACACTGAATCTGTGCTTTCTGGTTGAATATATAGAACCAGTAGATTTACTCTCTCCTCAGTTAAGGGCACTGACACTGTACTGGCTGGTTGAATATATATAACCAGGAGATTTACACTCTCCTCAGTTTAGCGCACTGACATTGCGCTCCCTGTTTAAATATATATAACCAGGAGATCTTCACTTTTCTCAGTTTAGGACACTGACTATGTCAGGCTGGTTAAATGTATATAACCAGGAGATTTACACTCTCCTCAGTTTAGGGCACTGACTCTGTGCTGGCTGCTTAAATATATATAACCAGGACATTTACCCTCACCTCGGTTTAGGACACTGACTCTGCGCTGGCTGGTTAAATATATATAACCAGGAGATTTACACTCTTGTCAGTTTCGGGCACTGAGTCAGTGCTGGCTGGTTAAATATATTTAATCAGGAGATTTAAACTCTCCTCAGTTTAGAACACTGACTGTGTGCTTGCTGGTTGAAAATACACAACCAGGAGATTGACACTCTCCTCAGTTCGGGCACTGACTCTATGCTGGCTGGTTAAGTATATATAACCTGGGGATTTTCACTCTCCTCAGTTTAGGGCAGTGAATCTGTGCTGGCTGGTTAAATATATATATAACCAGGAGATTAACACTCTCCTCAGTTTAGGACACTGTCTCTGTACTGGCTTGTTAAATATTTATAACCAGGATATTTACACTCTCCTCAGTTTAGGGCACTGACTCTGTGCTGGCTGGTTGAACATATATAAGCAAACGATTTGCACTCTACTCAGTTTAGAGAGCTGACTATGTCAGGATGGTTAAATATATATAACCAGGAGATTTACACTCTCCTCAGTTTAGGGCACTGACTCGTTGCTGGCTGGTTGAACATATATAACCAAAAGATTTGCACTCTACTCAGTTTAGTGCACTAATTCTGCGCTGGCTGGTTAAATATGTATCACCAGGAGATGTACACTCTCCTCAGTTTAGAGAGTTGACTATGTCAGGATGGTTAAATATATTTCCCCAGGAGATTTACACCCTCCTCAGTTTATGGCACTGACTCTGTGCTGGATGTTTAAATATTTTTAACCAGGAGATTTACGCTCTCCTCAGTTTTGGTCACTGGCTCTGTGCTGGCTGGTTTAATACAGATAACCAGGAGATTTACACTCTCCTCAGTTGAGGGCACTGACCCTATGCTGGCTGCTTAAATATATAAATCCAGGAGATTTCACCTCTCCTCAGTTTAGGACACTGAATCTGTGCTTTCTGGTTGAATATATAGAACCAGTAGATTTACTCTCTCCTCTGTTTAGGGCACTGACACTGTGCTGGCTGGTTGAATATATATAACCAGGAGATTTACACTCTCCTCAGTTTCGCGCACTGACATTGCGCAGCCTGTTTAAATATATATAACCAGGAGATCTTCAGTTTTCTCAGTTTAGGGCACATACTCTGTCAGGCTGGTTAAATACATATAACCAGGAGATTTACACTCTCCTCAGTTTAAGGCAATGACACTGTGCTTGCTGTTTAAATAAACACATAACCAGGAGATTTATACTCTCTTCAGTTTAGGGAACTGACTCTTTGCTGGCTGGTTAAATATATATAAATAGCTGATGTACACTGTCCTTAGTTTATGGCACTGACTCTGTGCTGGCTGCTTTAATATAAATAACGAGGAGATTTACACTCTCCTCAGTTTAGGGCACTGACTCTTTGCTGGTTGGTTGAACATACATAACCAGGAGATTTACACGCTCCTCAGTTTAGGGCACTGAATCGGTGCTGGCTGCTTAAATATATATAACCAGGACATTTACCCTCACCTCAGTTTAGGACACTGACTCTGCACTGGCTGGTTAAATATATATAACCAGGAGATTTACATTCTCGTTAGTTTAGGGCACTGAGTCCGTGCTGGCTGGTTAAATATATTTGATCAGGAGATTTACACTCTCCTCAGTTTAGAGCACTGACTCTGTGCTTGCTGGTTGAAAATACATAACCAGGATATTTACACTCTCCTCTGTTTCGGGCACTGAGTCTGTTCTGGCTGGTTGAATATATCTAGTTAGGAGATTTACACTCTCCTCAGTTTTCGGCACTGAGTATGTGCAGGCTGGTTAATTATTTCTAGCCAGGAGATTTAAACTCTCCTCAGTTTTGGACACTTACTTGTGCTGGCTGGTTAAATATGTATATAACCAGGAGATTTAACCTTGCATCAGTTTAGGGCACTGACTCAGTGCTGGCTGGTTGAATTTATAAAACCAGGCGATTTATACTCTCCTCAGTTTAGGGCACTGAATCCGTGCTTGCTGGTTAAATCTATATAACCTAGCGATTTTCACTCTGCTCAGTTTAGGGCATTCACTCTGCACTGGCTGGTTAAATATATATAATCAGGAGATTTCCACTCTCCTCAATTTAGGGCACTGACCCTGCTCTGTCTGTTTAAATATATATAACCAGGAGGTTTACACTCTCCTCAGTTTAGGGCACTGACTCTGTGCTGGCTGGTTAACTATATATAACCAGGGGATTTACCCTCTCCTCAGTTGAGGGCACTGAATCTGTTCTGGCTGGTTAAATACATATAACCAGGGGATTAACCCTCTCCTCCGTTGAGGGCACTGAATCTGTTCTGGCTGGTTAAATATATATAACCAGGACATATAAACTCTCCTCAGTTTAGGGCAATGCCTCTGTGTTGGCCGGTTAAATATATATAACCAAGGGATTTACCCTCTCCTCAGTTTAGGGCACTGACTCTGTGCTGGCTGGTTAAATATATCTAACCTGGGGATTTTCCCTCTCCTCATTTCAGGGCACTGAATCTGTGCTAGCTGGTTAAATATATATAACCAGAAGTTGTCCCCTCTCCACAGTTAAGGCACTGACTCTGTGCTGGATGTTTAAATATTTTTAACCAGGAGATTTACGCTCTCCTCAGTTTTGGGCACTGACTTTGTGCTGGTTGGTTAAATATATATAACCAGGAGATGTACACTCTCCTCAGTTGAGGGCACTGACCCTATGCTGGCTGATTAAATATATAAAACCAGGAGATTTCACCTCTCCTCAGTTTAGGACACTGAATCTGTGCTTTCTGGTTAAATATATAGAACCAGTAGATTTACTCTCTCCTCAGTTTAGGGCACTGACACTGTGCTGGCTGGTTGAATATATATAACCAGGAGATTTTACACTCTCCTCAGTACAGCGCACTGACATTGCGCTCCCTGTTTAAATATATATAACCAGGAGATCTTCACTTTTCTCAGTTTAGGGCACTGACTATGTCAGGCTTCTTAAATATATATAACCAGGAGATTTACACTCTCCTCAGTTTAGGGCACTGACTCTGTGCTGGCTGCTTAAATATATATAACCAGGTGATTTACACTCTCGTCAGTTTAGGGCACTGACTCTGTGCTGGCTGGTCAAATATATATAACCAGAAGATTTTCCCACTTCTCAGTTTAGGCCACTGAGTCTGTGCTGGCTGGTTAAATATATCAAGCCAGGAAATTTACACTCGCCTCAGTTTAGGGTACCGACTCTATACTGGCTGGTTTAATATATATAAACAGGAGATTTACACTGTCCTTAGTTGTGGGCACTGTCTCTGTCCTCGCTGGTTAAATATATATAACCTGGGGACTTTCCCTCTCCTCAGTTTAGGGCATTGGATCTGTGGGTGCGAGTTAAATATATATAACCAGGAGATTAACACTCTCCTCCGTTTAGGGCACTGAGTCTGTGCTGGCTGTTTCAATAAATATAGCCAGGAGATTTACACTCTCCTCAGTTTTGGACACTGACTCCGTGCTGGCTGGTTAAATATATATAACCAGGAGACTGACACTCTCCTCAGTTTAGGGCACTGACTCTGTGCTGGCTGGTTGAACATATATAACCAAACGATTTGCACTCTACTCAGTTTAGGGCACTAATTCTGCGCTGGCTGGTTAAATATATTTCACCAGGAGATTTACATTCTCCTCAGTTTAAGGCAATGACACTGTGCTTGCTGTTTAAATAAATACATAACCAGGAGATTTATACTCTCTTCAGTTTAGGGAACTGACTCTTTGCTGGCTGGTTAAATATATATAACTAGCAGATGTACACTGTCCTTAGTTTATGGCACTGACTCTGTGCTGGCTGCTTTAACATAAATAACGAGGAGATTTACACTCTCCTCAGTTTAGGGCACTGACTCTGTGCTGGCTGGTTGAATATACATAACCAGGAGATTTACACTGTCCTCATTTTAGGGCACTGACACTGTGCTGGCTGGTTGAATATACATAACCAGGAGATTTACACTCTCCTCAGTTTAGAGAGCTGACTATGTCAGGATGGTTAAATATATATAACCAGAAGATTTACACTCTCCTTAGTTTAGGGCAATGACTCTGTGCTGGCTGGTTAAATATATATAATCTGGGGATTTTCCCTCTCCTCATTTCAGGGCACTGAATCTGTGCTAGCTGGTTAAATATATCTAACCTGGGGATTTTCCCTCTCCACAGTTTAGGGCACTGTCTCTGTGCTGGATGTTTAAATATTTTTAACCAGGACCTTTACGCTCTCCTCAGTTTTGGGCACTGACTCTGTGCTGGTTGGTTAAATATATATAACCAGGAAATGTACACTCTCCTCCGTTTAGGGCACTGAGTCTGTCCTGGCTGGGGAAAATTTTATAACCCGGAGATTTACACTCTCCTCAGTTTTGGACACTGACTCGGTGCTGGCTGGTTAAATATATATAACCTGGGGATTTTCCCTCTTCTCATTTCAGGGCACTGAATCTGTGCTAGCTGGTTAAATATATATAAGCAGAAGATGTCCTCTCTCCACAGTTTAGGGCACTGACTCTGTGCTGGGTGTTTAATTATTTTTAACCCGGAGATTTACGCTCTCCTCAGTTTTCGGCACTGAGTCTGTGCTGGTTGGTTAAATATATATAACCAGGAGATGCACACTCTCCTCAGTTGAGGGCACTGACCCTATGTTGGCTGCTTAAATATATAAATCCTGGTGATTTCACCTCTCCTCAGTTTCGGGCACTGGCTCTGTGCTGGCTGGTTAAATATATATAACCAGGAGATTTACACTCTCGTTAGTTTAGGGCACTGAGTCCGTGCTGGCTGGTTGAATATATATAACCAGGACATGTACTCTCCCCTCAGTTTTGCGCACTGACATTGCGCTCCCTTGTTTAAATATATATAACCAGGAGATCTTCATTTTTCTCAGTTTAGGACACTGACTATCTCAGGCTTGTTAAATATATATAACCAGGAGATTTACACTCTCCTCAGTTTAGGGCACTGACTCTGTGCTGGCTGGTTAAATATATATAACCAGGAGATTTACACTCTCGTCAGTTTCGGGCACTGAGTCGGTGCTGGCTGGTTCAATATATTTAATCAGGAGATTTACACTCTCCTCAGTTGAGAACACTGACTCTGTGCTTGCTGGTTGAAAATACACAACCAGGAGATTGACGCTCTCCTTAGTTCGAGCACTGACTCTATGCTGGCTGGTTAAGTATATATAACCTGGGGATTTTCCCTCTCCTCAGTTTAGGGCAGTGAATCTGTGCTGGCTGGTTAAATATATATATAACCAGGAGATTAACACTCTCCTCAGTTTAGGGCACTGAGTCTGTGCTGGCTGGTTGAATATACCGAGCCACGAGATTTACACTCTCCTCAGTTTAGGGCACTGACTCTGTACTGGCTGGTTGAATATATATAACCAGGAGATTTACACTCTCCTCAGTTTCGCGCACTGACATTGCGCAGCCTGTTTAAATATATATAACCAGGAGTTCCTCACTTTTCTCAGTTTAGGGCACTGACTCTGTCAGGCTGGTTAAATACATTTTACCAGGAGATTTACACTCTCCTCAGTTTAGAGAGCTGACTATGTCAGGATGGTTAAATATATATAACCAGGAGATTTACACCCTCCTCAGTTTATGGCACTGACTCTGTGCTGGATGTTTAAATATTTTTAACCAGGAGATTTACGCTCTCCTCAGTTTTGGGCACTGGTTCTGTGCTGGCTGGTTTAATACAGATAACCAGGAGATTTACACTCTCCTCAGTTGAGGGCACTGACCCTATGCTGGCTGCTTAAATATATAAATCCGGGAGAATTACCCTCTCCTCAGTTTAGGACACTGAATCTGTGCTTTCTGGTTGAATATATAGAACCAGTAGATTTACTCTCTCCTCAGTTTAGGGCGCTGACACTGTACTGGCTGGTTGAATATATATAACCAGGAGATTTACACTCTCCTCAGTTTCGCGCACTGACATTGCGCAGCCTGTTTAAATATATATAACCAGGAGTTCCTCACTTTTCTCAGTTTAGGGCACTGACTCTGTCAGGCTGGTTAAATACATTTTACCAGGAGATTTACACTCTCCTCAGTTTAAGGCAATGACACTGTGCTTGCTGTTTAAATAAATACATAACCAGGAGATTTATACTCTCTTCAGTTTAGGGAACTGACTCTTTGCTGGCTGATTAAATATATATAAATAGCTGATGTACACTGTCCTTAGTTTATGGCACTGACTCTGTGCTGGCTGCTTTAATATAAATAACGAGGAGATTTACACTCTCCTCAGTTTAGGGCACTGACTCTGTGCTGGCTGGTTGAATATACATAACCAGGAGATTTACACGCTCCTCAGTTTAGGGCACTGAATCGGTGCTGGCTGCTTAAATATATATAACCAGGACATTTACCCTCACCTCAGTTTAGGACACTGACTCTGCGCTGGCTGGTTAAATATATATAACCAGGAGATTTACATTCTCGTTAGTTTAGGGCACTGAGTCCGTGCTGGCTGGTTAAATATATTTGATCAGGAGATTTACACTCTCCTCAGTTTAGAGCACTGACTCTGTGCTTGCTGGTTGAATTTATAAAACCAGGCGATTTATACTCTCCTCAGTTTAGGGCACTGAATCCGTGCTTGCTGGTTAAATCTATATAACCTAGCGATTTTCACTCTGCTCAGTTTCGGGCACTCACTCTGCACTGGCTGGTTAAATATATATAACTAGGAGATTTACACTCTCCTCAATTTAGGGCACTGACCCTGCTCTGTCTGTTTAAATATATATAACCAGGAGGTTTACACTCTCCTCAGTTTAGGGCACTGACTCAGTGCTGGCTGGTTTAATATAGATAACCAGGAGATTTACACTCTCCTCAGTTTTGGGCACCGACTCTATACTGGCTCTTTAAATATATATAAATAGTTAATGTACACTTTCCTTAGTTTTGGGCACTGTTTCTGTCCTGGCTGGTGAAAAATATATAACCAGGAGATTTACCCTCTCCTCAGTTTAGGGACATGATCTGTGCTGGCTGTTTAAATATATACAACATGGAGATTTACACTCTCCTCAGTTTAGGGCACTGAGTCTGTTCTGCCTGGTTGAATATATGTAGCCTGGAGATTTACACTCTCCTCAGTTTAGGGCACTGACTCCGTGTTGGCTGGTTAAATATATATAACCAGGGGATTTTCTCTCTCCCCAGTTTAGGGCACTGAATCTGTGCTGGCTGTTTGAATATATCAAGCCAGGAGATTTACACACTCCTCAGTTTAGGGCACCGACCCTATACTGGCTCGTTAAATATATATAAATAAGAGATTTACACTGTCCTTAGTTTTGGGCACTGTCTCTGTCCTGGCTGGTTAAATATATATAACCAGGAGATTTACCCTCTTCTCAGTTTAGGAACATGATCTGTGCTGGCTGTTCAAATTTATATAACCAGGAGATTTACACTGTCCTGCGTTTAGGGCACTGAGTCCGTGCTGGCTGGTTGAATATATATAGCCAGGAGATTGACACTCTCCTCTGTTTTGGGCACTGACTCTATGCTGACTGGTTAAATATCTATAACCAGGCGATTTACAATCTCCTCAGTTTAGGGCACTCACTCTGTGCTGGCTGGTTCAATATATATATTCAGGTGATTTACGCTCTCCTCAGTTTTGGGTATTGACTCTGTGTTCGCTGGTTAAATATATATAAAACCAGGAGTTTACACTCTCCTCAGTTTAAGGCAATGACTCTGTGCTGGCTGGCTCAATTTATATCACCAGGAGATTTACACTCTTCTCAGTTTAGGTCACTGACTCTGTGCTGGCTGGATAAATATATATAACCAGGAGATTTACACTCTCGTCAGTTTCGGGCACTGACACTGTGTTGGCTGCTTCAATATATATAACCAAGAGATTTACGCTCTCCTCAGTTTCGGGCACTGACTCTGTGCTGGCTGGTTAAATATATATAACCAAGAGATTTACACTGTCCCAGAATATAACCGGATCTGTCAGATTCTTCCTTGCTTTTCCTGGCGATGGTTCCTGTGAACTGCAGTGTGGAACCGGGCAGCATTGCTCGGCATCTCGGAAGCTTTCCCCTCTGCTGCTTCCCATTTCTTATTGAAATATTGGTTGCAGCACAAGGATGGGTTTGTTTTGTTCGAAAAGTGAGAGACTGATACCGTCAGGAACCTGAAATAATTACAGAAGCCGCTGGAAACACTGAACAGTCCCAACAGCTTCTGTAGTGGTGGGGAGGGAGGATTCATGTGTCAAATCTCTGCAAGGATAAAATAAACTCCAGCCACAAAACAGTCAGAGTTCCTAAGTTTTACAAACATCCGCATAACATTTTTCTGAGCCATCAATTCTCCTTAAACTCTCTCAATGCTGAATAGCATCTTTCTGACTCTCACTTTGAGAGATGTCCCTCAGTGAGCTCCTCCACCATTCTTTCCATTTCACTGGGGACCCACTATCCACAGTCTCCAATCAAATGATCTGAACTCAGACACCCAGAGATCTTAAAGAGTGACACAATGCAGATAGGAAGTTGATTTCATTTCTGGTTCTGAGTCCAATCTTCACTCAGTGAAACAGAGTCAGGTATTCAAGGCTCAAACAAGAGCTGGATTCTGTTTCTGGTGATTGTCTTCATTCAGTGAGAAGGAGGGCCATGGGCCAGAAGGAGCTCATCATTGTGCTTCGGGTTGTCTGCTCAGTCTGCAGCAGTGCGGGCCGTGGGAGCAGGGCAGTGGGAAAGGTACCTTGTGTGGACTGCAATAGGATTTTCAACACATTGTTCCAGACCAGTTACAGAGCTCCAGGAATTCTGAATGAGGATCGGAAAAATGCATTGATTGAAGGAGGAGGATCAGGAAAACAGGATAAAGCTGCTGAGATCAGCAGGATTTCTCGGTCTAACTCTGTGCCATTCTTTATTTTCTGCTTCATAAATCTAAAATCCGGAGCTCAATCCACTCAGAGCAATATAAGCTCAGAAACAAATCATTCAATCCAACACATCTATGCTGAATTGATATCCGATGTCAATCTCATCCTATTTGTCAGAATTTGGCCCAAGTTCCTCTGAACCCTTTTTAATTCCTACACCCACCCAGATACCTTTTAAATGTTGCAATTGTACCAGCCTCCACTACTTCCTCTGGCAGCTCATGCACACAGTGCCCTCTGCTTGAAAAATGTTCCCCTTAGGTCCCTTTTATGTTTCCCCTCTCAACTTTAACATATGCCATCTGCTTCTGGACTCCCCCACTACAGGGAAATCACCTTGCCTTTTTACCCTATTGAGGGTCCTTCATGATTTTGTGAACCTCAATAAGGTTAACCCTCAGCTACTGACGCTCCAGGGATAATAGCCCCAACCTATACAGTCTTAACCTCCAGCACAAACCCTCCAACCTTGACAACAACCATGTAAATCTTTTCTGAACCCTTTAAAGTTTCACAACACCCTTCTTATAGGAGGGAGTCCAGAATTGCACATTATGTACCAAAAGTGGCTGAACCAATACTGCAACATGACCTCCCAACTCCTTTACACAATTAACTGAGCAATAAAGACAAAAATGACAAACGCTTTCTTCACTATCCTATCGAAATGTTAGTCCACCTTCAACGATCTATGAAGCTACACTCCAGGTCTATTTGTTTAGCAATACCTCTAGTACCTTGTCATTCAGTGTATAAATCCTGCTGTCTTTTGCCTTTCCAAAATGCAGCACCTCACATTTATCTAAATTAATCTCCATCTGCCACTCCTCAGCCCATTGGTCATTCTGATCAAGATCCCGTTGTCCTCTGAGGTAACCATCTTCACTGTCCTCGACACTTCCAATTTTACTGTCATTTGCAAACTTACTATCCATTCGTCCGATGGTCACATCCAAATCTTTTATATAAATGACAAAACAACAGTGGACCCAGCACCAGTCCTTGGGGCACACCGCTGGTCACAGGCCTTCAGTCTGAAAAGCAGCCCTCCCCCACCACCCTCTGTCTTCTACCTTCGAGCCAGTTCTCTCCCCAAAGGGTAATTCTACTGCCCCAACATAAAAGTTTGAATTATGACACCAGTTTCAAAAGTACAACAAGAACCTATTCCTGGTTGGGGAATTGGGGCCAGGGAGTCAATAAAAAGATATGTTGCAAGGTTCGTTAAATTGGAGATTCAGTTCAGTGCATCACTAAATGAAAACAATTCAGCAGGGCACTCGTACGTGGAAGAAGTGATTCAGGGAACAATTAAATGGAAAGAATTGAGGCAGGGCAACAGGAATTGGAGATTTTATGCAGCGGCCTTTATATTTGGCAGGATAATACTCAAAGGGAGAGTTGGTGCAGTTTCAGTGTTTGTGCAGGATTGGTAAATGGGATAAATGGTGCAGAGCAGCGGAGTCATAAACAGTCGTACAATCATAGAGATTTACAACATGGAAACAGACACTTCAGTCCAACTTGTCTATGGGTCAATTTTAGAATACTGGCAGCGCTCCACGAGATTGGAGAATCATTCCAAGGAACTACTAAATGGAAGGATTGGGCAAGGGCTTATCGAAATAAGAGAATTTGGAATGGGGCATCTGATATTGTCAAATTAGTGCAGTTAGAACCGAATGGGAGAGTTTCAGTTTAGCAGTAAATGGGAGAATTGGGACATTACAATACTTGATGCGGGAATGAGAGTTGGGCACCCCTAAATTGGGCGAGAGCATCAGTCAGTATGAGGATTGGTGTAAGGCAAAACTGAATGGAGAACTTGTTCAGGACATCAGTAATTGGGGGAAATGGTGCGAGGAAACAAAGAATTGAAGAATTGATGCGGGACATCAGTAAATGAGAGACCTGGTGCAAAGTGGAGCTAAATTAGAGAATTGGTGCATGGCGACAGTAAATGGGAGAATTAGAGTCGCGCACCCTTAAATGGTAGAATCGGGCTCAGGCACCAGTAAATGGAAGGATTACTACAGGATATGAGTAAATTGGAGATTTGGTGGAAACAATAAATGGGAGATTGGTGCACAGGGCCGTTGCATTAGAAAATTGATGGGAGTGCCAATATATTGGAAAATTGGAGCAGAGCCTGTCTAAATTGGGGAATAGGGGCCAGGGAATCAATAAAAAGAAGAAATGTTGCAAGCATTGGTAAACTGTAGATTCAGTTCAGTGCATCACTAAATGAAGAAAATACAGCAAGACATCCGATCGTGGAAGATGTGTATCAGGGAACAACGAAATGGAAGGAATTGATGCAGGCAACATTAATTGGAGGATTCATGCAGGTGCCATTAAATTCGAAGTGGGAGGACTGGGACAGGATAACCTCAGTGGGTGAGTTGGTGAAATTCCTGAATTAGTGCAGGATTGGTAAATGGGAGAATTGGTGCAGGGAAGCGGAGCACTAATTACAGCCTTAGAGATGTACAGCACGGAAACAGACCCTTCAGTCCAACATGTCCACGCCCAAATTTAAGAATTCTGGCAGGTCTCCACGAAATTGGAGAATCATTGCAAGAAACTACTAAATGGAAAAGTTGCGAAAGAGCTCATCGAAATGTGAGAATTTGCAACAGGGCATCAGATCATGGGTGAATTAGTGCATTTCAGCACTAAATGGGTGCGTTATGTTGCACTAAATGGGAGAATTGGGACAGGGAGATTTAGAGTAGCGCACCCCTAAATTGGGCGAAAGCATCAGTCAGTATGGGGATTGGGGTAAAGCAAAACTGTATGGAGAATTTGTTCAGGACATCAGTAATTGGGGGAAATGATGCTAAGCAAAACTGAATTGGAGAATTGGTGTGGGGTATCAGTAAAAGAATTAGAGAATCATTGCAATAAAATACAAAATGTATAAATTTCGCAAGGGCTTATCGAAATGAGGGAATTTTCAACAGGATATCAAGTAATGGGTGAATTAGGGCTGTTCAGTGAGAAATGGGTGAGTTATGCTGTTTTGCAACTGCATGGGAGAATTGGGGCAGGACAATACCTTTTGGAAGATTTAGAGAAGCGCACCCCTAAATTGGGCGAGGGCAACAGTCAGTATAGGAAGGGTTTAAGGCAACACTGAGTGGAGAACTTGTTCAGGACATCAGTAATTGGGGGAAATGGTGCTAACCAACACTGAATTGGAGAATTGGTGCGGGGTATCAGTAAATTAAAGACCTGGTGGAGGGTGCCAATAACTGAGAATTGGAGCAACTGGGAGACCCTGGGCAGTGAATCAGTAACGAGGACAAATGTTGCAAACGATTAGTGGTCCAGATTCAATGCAGTGCACCACGAATTGGGGGAGTTGATGCAGTTCACCAATAAAGGGAAGATATGTGAAGGTTCGGTAAATTGAAGATTTGATGCAGGGATCTCCAAGATTAGAGAATTCTGGCAGCAGACTACTAAATGGGAGATTTGTTGCAGGGAAATACTGAATGGAAGACCTGGTGCACAATGGAGTTGAATTAGAGAATGGGGGCATGGCACCAGGAAATGAGAGAATTAGAGTAGCGCACCCTTAAATGGTCGAATCGGGGTCGGAAATCAGTGAATGAAGGAATAAATACAGGTTTAAGAGTAAAAGGGAGATTTGATGGAAACACTAAATGGGAGAATCAGTGCAGAGTGCCATTCCATCAGAACATTGGTCAGAATGCCAACATATTTTCCATAATACAGGAGGAAATAGAGACGCTGCTCCAGCTCCTTTATTTTCTAAAATACAGTAGGAAGCAGTGACGCTGCTCCAGCTCCTTTATTTTCTATAATACAGGAGGAAGCAGTGACGCTGCTCCAGCTCCTTTATTTTCTATAATACAGGAGGAAGCAGTGACACTGCTCCAGCTCCTTTATTTTCTATAATACAGGAGGAAGCAGTGACGCTGCTCCAGCTCCTTTATTTTCTATAATACAGGAGGAAGCAGTGACGCTGCTCCAGCTCCTTTATTTTCTATGATACAGGAGGAAGCAGTGACGCTGCCCCAGCTCCTTTATTTTCGATAATACAGGAGGAAGCAGTGACGCTGCTCCAGCTCCTTTATTTTCTATAATACAGGAGGAAGCAGTGACGCTGCTCCAGCTCCTTTATTTTCTATAATACAAGGGGAAGCAGTGACGCTGCTCCAGCTCCTTTATTTTCTATAATACAGGAGGAAGCAGTGACGCTGCTCCAGCTCCTTTATTTTCTATAATACAGCAGGAAGCAGTGACGCTGCTCCAGCTCTTTTATTTTCTATAATACAGGAGGAAGCAGTGACGCTGCTCCAGCTCCTTTATTTTCTATAATACATGAGGAAGCAGTGACGCTGCTCCAGCTTCTTTATTTTCTATAATACAGGAGGAAGCTGTGACGCTGCTCCATCTTCTTTATTTTCTATAATACAGGAGGAAGCTGTGACGCTGCTCCAGCTACTTTATTTTCTGTAATACAAGGGGAAGCAGTGACGCTGCTCCAGCTCCTTTATTTTCGATAATACAGGAGGAAGCAGTGACGCTGCTCCAGCTCCTTTATTTTCTATAATACAGGAGGAAGCAGTGACGCTGCTCCAGCTCCTTTATTTTCTATAATACAGGAGGAAGCAGTGACGCTGCTCCAGCTCCTTTATTTTCTATAATACAGGAGGGAGCAGTGACGCTGCTCCAGCTCCTTTATTTTCTATAATACAGGAGGAAGCAGTGACGCTGCTCCAGCTCCTTTATTTTCTATAATACAGGAGGAAGCAGTGACGCTACTCCAGCTCCTTTATTTTCTATAATACAGGAGGAAGCAGTGACGCTGCTCCAGCTCCTTTATTTTCTATCATACAGGAGGAAGCTGTGACGCAGCTCCAGGTCCTTTATTTTCTATAATACAGGAGGAAGCGGTGACGCTGCTCCAGCTCCTTTATTTTCTATAATACAAGGGGAAGCAGTGACGCTGCTCCAGCTCCTTTATTTTCTATAATACAGGAGGAAGCAGTGACGCTGCTCCAGCTCCTTTATTTTCTATAATACAGCAGGAAGCAGTGACGCTGCTCCGGCTCCTTTATTTTCTATAATACAGGAGGAAGCAGTGACGCTGCTCCAGCTCCTTTATTTTCGATAATACAGGAGGAAGCAGTGACGCTGCTCCGGCTCCTTTATTTTCTATAATACAAGGGGAAGCAGTGACGCTGCTCCAGCTCCTTTATTTTCTATAATACAGGAGGAAGCAGTGACGCTGCTCCAGCTCCTTAATTTTCTATAATACAAGAGGAAGCAGTGACGCTGCTCCAGCTCCTTTATTTTCTATAATACAGTAGGAGGCAGTGACGCTGCTCCAGCTCCTTTATTTTCTATAATACAGGAGGAAGCTGTGACGCTGCTCCAGCTCCTTTATTTTCTATAATACAGGAGGATGCAGTGACGCTGCTCCGGCTCCTTTATTGTCTATAATACAGGAGGAAGCAGTGACGCTGCTCCAGCTCCTTTATTGTGTATAATACAGGAGGAAGCAGTGACGCTGCTCCGGCTCCTTTATTTTCTATAATACAGGAGGAAGCAGTGACGCTGCTCCAGCGCCTTTATTTTATATAATGCAAGGGGAAGCAGTGACGCTGCTCCAGGTCCTTTATTTTCTATAATACAGGAGAAAGCAGTGACGCTGCTCCAGCTCCTTTATTTTCTATAATACAGGAGGAAGCAGTGACGCTGCTCCAGCTCCTTTATTTTCTATAATACAGGAGGAAGCAGTGACGCTGCTCCAGCTCCTTTATTTTCTATAATACAGGAGGAAGCAGTGACGCTGCTCCAGCTCCTTTATTTTATATAATGCAAGGGGAAGCAGTGACGCTGCTCCAGCTCCTTTATTTTCTATAATACAGGAGGAAGCAGTGACGCTGCTCCAGCTCCTTTATTTTCTATAATACAGGAGGAAGCAGTGACGCTGCTCCAGCTCCTTTATTTTCTATAATACAGGAGGAAGCAGTGACGCTGCTCCAGCTCCATTATTTTCTATAATACAGTAGGAGGCAGTGACGCTGCTCCAGCTCCTTAATTTTCTATAATACAAGAGGAAGCAGTGACGCTGCTCCAGCTCCTTTATATTCTATAATACAGGAGGAAGCAGTGACGCTGCTCCAGCTCCTTTATTTTCTTTAATGCAGGAGGAAGCTGTGACGCTGCTCCAGCTCCTTTATTTTCTTTAATACAGGAGGAAGCAGTGACGCTGCTCCAGATCCTTTATTTTCTATAATACAGGAGGAAGTAGTAACTCTGCTCCAGCTCCTTTATTTTCTTTAATTCAGGAGGAAGCAGTGACTCTGCTCAAGCTCCTTTATTTTCTATAATACAGGAGGAAGCAGTGACGCTGCTCCGGCTCCTTTATTTTCTATAATACAGGAGGAAGCAGTGACGCTGCTCCAGCTCCTTTATTTTCTATAATACAGGAGGAAGCAGTGACGCTGCTCCAGTTCCTTTATTTTCTATAATACAGGAGGAAGCAGTGACGCTGCGCCAGCTCTTTTATTTTCTATAATACAGGAGGAAGCAGTGACGCTGCTCCAGCTCCTTTATTTTCTATAATACAGGAGGAAGCAGTGACGCTGCTCCAGCTCCTTTATTTTCTATAATACAAGGGGAAGCAGTGACGCTGCTCCAGCTCCTTTATTTTCTATAATACAAGAGGAAGCAGTGACGCTGCTCCAGCTCCTCTATTTTCTATAATACAGGAGGAAGCAGTGACGCTGCTCCAGCTCCTTTATTTTCTATAATACAAGGGGAAGCAGTGACGCTGCTCCAGCTCCTGTATTTTCTATAATACAGGAGGAAGCAGTGACGCTGCTCCAACACCTTTATTTTGTATAATACAGGAGGAAGCAGTGACGCTGCTCCAGCTCCTTTATTTTCTGTAATACAGGAGGAAGCAGTGACTCTGCAACAGCTCCTTTATTTTCTATAATACAGGAGGAAGCAGTGACGCTGCTCGACCTCCTTTATGTTCGATAATACGGAGGAAGCAGTGACGCTGCTCCAGCTCCTTTACTTTCTATAATACAGGAGGAAGCAGTGACGCTGCTCCAGCTCCTTTATTTTCTATAATACAGGAGGAAGCAGTGACGCTGCTCCAGCTCTTTTATTTTCTATAATACAGGAGGAAGCAGTGACGCTGCTCCAGCTCCTTTATTTTCTACAATACAGGAGGAAGCAGAGACGCTGTTCCAGCTCCTTTATTTTCTATAATACAGGAGGAAGCAGAGACGCTGCTCCAGCTCTTTTATTTTCTATAATACCGGAGGAAGCAGTAACGCTGCTCCAGCTCCTTTATTTTCTATAATACAGGAGGAAGCAGTGACGCTGTTCCAGCTCCGCTATTTTCTATAATACAGCAGAAAGCAGTGACGCTGCTCCAGCTCTTTTATTTTCTATAATACATGAGGAAGCAGTGACGCTGCTCCAGCTCCTTTATTTTCTACAATACAGGAGGAAGCAGAGACGCTGTTCCAGCTCCTTTATTTTCTATAATACAGGAGGAAGCAGAGACGCTGCTCCAGCTCCTTTATTTTCGATAATAGAGGAGGAAACAGTGTCGCTGCTCCAGCTCCTTTATTTTCTATAATACAGGAGGAAGCAGTGACGATGCTCCAGCTCCTTTATTTTCTATAATACAGGAGGAAGCAGTGACGCTGCTCCAGCTCCGTAATTTTCTACAATAAAAGGGGAAGCAGAGACGTTGCTCCAGCTCCTTTATTTTCTATAATACAGGAGGAAGCAGTGACGCTGCTCCAGCTCCTTTATTTTCTATAATACAGGAGGAAGCAGTGACGCTGCTCCAGCTCCTTTATTTTCTATAATACAGGAGGAAGCAGTGACGCTGCTCCAGCTCCTTTATTTTCTATAATACAGGAGGAAGCAGTGACGCTGCTCCAGCTCCTTTATTTTATATAATGCAAGGGGAAGCAGTGACGCTGCTCCAGCTCCTTTATTTTCTTTAATACAGGAGGAAGCAGTGACGCTGCTCCAGATCCTTTATTTTCTATAATACAGGAGGAAGTAGTAACTCTGCTCCAGCTCCTTTATTTTCTTTAATTCAGGAGGAAGCAGTGACTCTGCTCAAGCTCCTTTATTTTCTATAATACAGGAGGAAGCAGTGACGCTGCTCCGGCTCCTTTATTTTCTATAATACAGGAGGAAGCAGTGACGCTGCTCCAGCTCCTTTATTTTCTATAATACAGGAGGAAGCAGTGACGCTGCTCCAGCTCCTTTATTTTCTATAATACAGGAGGAAGCAGTGACGCTGCTCCAGCTCCTTTATTTTCTATAATACAAGGGGAAGCAGTGACGCTGCTCCAGCTCCTTCATTTTCTATAATGCAGGAGGAAGCAGTGACGCTGGTCCAGCTCCTTTATTTTCTTTAATACAGGAGGATGCAGTGACGCTGCTCAAGCTCCTTTATTTTCTTTAATACAGGAGGAAGCAGTGACGCTGCTCCAGCTCCTTTATTTTCTATAATACAGGAGGAAGCAGTGACGCTGCTCCAACACCTTTATTTTGTATAATACAGGAGGAAGCAGTGACGCTGCTCCAGCTCCTTTATTTTCTTTAATTCAGGAGGAAGCAGTGACTCTGCTCAAGCTCCTTTATTTTCTATAATACAGGAGGAAGCAGTGACGCTGCTCCGGCTCCTTTATTTTCTATAATACAGGAGGAAGCAGTGACGCTGCTCCAGTTCCTTTATTTTCTATAATACAGGAGGAAGCAGTGACGCTGCGCCAGCTCTTTTATTTTCTATAATACAGGAGGAAGCAGTGACGCTGCTCCAGCTCCTTTATTTTCTATAATACAAGGGGAAGCAGTGACGCTGCTCCAGCTCCTTTATTTTCTATAATACAGGAGGAAGCAGTGACGCTGCTCCAGCTCCTTTATTTTCTATAATACAAGAGGAAGCAGTGACGCTGCTCCAGCTCCTTTATTTTCTATAATACAGGAGGAAGCAGTGACGCTGCTCCAGCTCCTTTATTTTCTATAATACAGGAGGAAGCAGTGACGCTGCTCCAGCTCCTTTATTTTCTATAATACAAGAGGAAGCAGTGACGCTGCTCCAGCTCCTTTATTTTCTATAATACAAGGGGAAGCAGTGACGCTGCTCCAGCTCCTTTATTTTCTATAATACAGGAGGAAGCAGTGACGCTGCTCCAGCTCCTTTATTTTCTATAATACAAGAGGAAGCAGTGACGCTGCTCCAGCTCCTTTATTTTCTATAATACAGGAGGAAGCAGTGACGCTGCTCCATCTCCTTTATTTTCTATAATACAAGGGGAAGCAGTGACGCTGCTCCAGCTCCTTTATTTTCTATAATACAGGAGGAAGCAGTGACGCTGGTCCAGCTCCTTTATTTTCTTTAATACAGGAGGATGCAGTGACGCTGCTCAAGCTCCTTTATTTTCTTTAATACAGGAGGAAGCAGTGACGCTGCTCCAGCTCCTGTATTTTCTATAATACAGGAGGAAGCAGTGACACTGCTCCAACACCTTTATTTTGTATAATACAGGAGGAAGCAGTGACGCTGCTCCAGCTCCTTTATTTTGTATAATACAGGAGGAAGCAGTGACGCTGCTCCAACACCTTTATTTTGTATAATACAGGAGGAAGCAGTGACGCTGCTCCAGCTCCTTTATTTTCTGTAATACAGGAGGAAGCAGTGACTCTGCAACAGCTCCTTTATTTTCTATAATACAGGAGGAAGCAGTGACGCTGCTCGACCTCCTTTATGTTCGATAATACGGAGGAAGCAGTGACGCTGCTCCAGCTCCTTTACTTTCTATAATACAGGAGGAAGCAGTGACGCTGCTCCAGCTCTTTTATTTTCTATAATACAGGAGGAAGCAGTGACGCTGCTCCAGCTCCTTTATTTTCTACAATACAGGAGGAAGCAGAGACGCTGTTCCAGCTCCTTTATTTTCTATAATACAGGAGGAAGCAGAGACGCTGCTCCAGCTCTTTTATTTTCTATAATACCGGAGGAAGCAGTGACGCTGCTCCAGCTCCTTTATTTTCTATAATACAGGAGGAAGCAGTGACGCTGTTCCAGCTCCGCTATTTTCTATAATACAGCAGAAAGCAGTGACGCTGCTCCAGCTCTTTTATTTTCTATAATACAGGAGGAAGCAGTGACGCTGCTCCAGCTCCTTTATTTTCTACAATACAGGAGGAAGCAGAGACGCTGTTCCAGCTCCTTTATTTTCTATAATACAGGAGGAAGCAGAGACGCTGCTCCAGCTCCTTTATTTTCGATAATAGAGGAGGAAACAGTGTCGCTGCTCCAGCTCCTTTATTTTCTATAATACAGGAGGAAGCAGTGACGATGCTCCAGCTCCTATATTTTCTATAATACAGGAGGAAGCAGTGACGCTGCTCCAGCTCCGTAATTTTCTACAATAAAAGGGGAAGCAGAGACGTTGCTCCAGCTCCTTTATTTTCTATAATACAGGAGGAAGCAGTGACGCTGCTCCAGCTCCTTTATTTTCTATAATACATGAGGAAGCAGTGACGCTGCTCCAGCTCCTTTATTTTCTATAATACAGGAGGAAGCAGTGACGCTGCTCCAGCTCCTTTATTTTCTATAATACAGGAGGAAGCAGTGACGCTGCTCCAGCTCCTTTATTTTCTTTAATACAGGAGGAAGCAGTGACGCTGCTCCAGCTTCTTTATTTTCTATAATACGGGAGGAAGCAGAGACGCTGCTCCAGCTCCTTTATTTTCTATAATACAGGAGGAAGCAGTGACGCTGCTCCAGCTCCTTTATTTTCGATAATACAGGAGGAAGAGTGACGCTGCTCCAGCTCCTTTATTTTCTATAATACAGGAGGAAGCAGTGACGCTGCTCCAGCTCCTTTATTTTCTATAATACCGGAGGAAGCAGAGACGCTGCTCCAGCTCCTTTATTTTCTATAATACAGGAGGAAGCAGTGACGCTGCTCCAGCTCCTTTATTTTCTATAATACAGGAGGAAGCAGTGACGCTGCTCCAGGTCCTTTATTTTCTATAATACAGGAGGAAGCAGTGACGCTGCTCCAGCTCCTTTATTTTCTATAATACAGGAGGAAGCAGTGATGCTGCTCCAGCTCCTTTATTTTCTATAATACAGAAGGTTGCAGTGACGCTTCTCCAGCTCCTTTATTTTCTAGACTACAAGAGGAAGCAGTGACGCTGCTCCAGCTCCTTTAATTTCTATAATACAGGAGGAAGCAGTGACTATGCTCCAGCTCCATTATTTTCTATAATACAAGAGGAAGCGGTGACTCTGCTCCAGCTCCTTTATTTTATATAATACAGGAGGAAGCAGTGACGCTGCTCCAGCTCCATTATTTTCTATAATACAGGAGGAAGCAGTGACGCTGCTCCACCTCCTTTATTTTCCATAATACAGGAGGAAGCAGTGACTCTGCTACTGCTCCTTTATTTTCTATAACACAGGAGGAAGCAGTGACGCTGCTCCAGCTCCTTTCTTTTCTATAATACAGGAGGAAGCAGAGACGCTGCTCCAGCTCCTTTATTTTCTATAATACAGGAGGAAGCAGTGATGCTGCTCCAGCTCCTTTATTTTCTATAATACAGGAGGAAGCAGTGACGCTGCTCCGGCTCCTTTATTTTCTATAATACAGGAGGAAGCAGTGACGCTGCTCCAGCTCCTTTATTTTCTATAATACAAGAGGAAGCAGTGACGCTGCTCCAGCTCCTTTATTTTCAATAATACAGGAGGAAACAGTGACGCTGATCCAGCTCCTTTATTTTCTATAATACAGGAGGAAGCAGTGACGCTGCTCCAGCTCCTTTATTTTCTATAATACAGGAGGAAGCAGTGACGCTGCTCCAGCTCCTTTATTTTCTATAATACAGGAGGAAGCGGTGACGCTGCTCCAGCTCATTTATTTTCCATAATACAGGAGGAAGCGGTGACGCTGCTCCAGCTCCTTTATTTTCTATAATACAGGAGGAAACAGTGACGCTGCTCCAGCTCCTTTATTTTCTATAATACAGGAGTAAGCAGAGACGCTCCTCCAGCTCCTTTATTTTCTATAATACAGGAGGAAGCAGTGACGCTGCTCCAGCTCCTTTATTTTCTATAATACAGGAGGAAGCAGTGACGCTGCTCCAGCTCCTTTATTTTCTTTAATACAGGGGGAAGCAGTGACTCTGCTCCAGCTCCTTTATTTTCTATAATACAGGAGGAAGCAGTGACTCTGCTCCAGCTCCTTTATTTTCTATAATACAGGAGGAAGCAGTGACGCTGCTCCAGCTCCTTTATTTTCTTTAATACAGGGGGAAGCAGTGACTCTGCTCCAGCTCCTTTATTTTCTATAATACAGGAGGAAGCAGAGACACTGCTCCAGCTCCGTTATTTTCTATAATACAGGAGGAAGCGGTGACGCTGCTCCAGCTCCTTTATTTTCCATAATACAGGAGGAAGCAGTGACGCTGCTCCAGAACCTTTATTTTCTATAATACAGGATGAAGCAGTGACGCTGCTCCAGCTACTTTATTTTCGATAATACAGGAGGAAGCAGTGACGCTGCTCCAGCTCCTTCATTTACTATAAATCAGGAGGAAGCAGTGACGCTGCTCCAGCTCCATTATTTTCTATAATACAGGAGGAAGCAGTGACGCTGCTCCAGCTCCTTTATTTTCTATAATACAGGAGGAAGCAGTGACGCTGCTCCAGCTCCTTTATTTTCTTTAATACAGGGGGAAGCAGTGACTCTGCTCCAGCTCCTTTATTTTCTATAATACAGGAGGAAGCAGTGACGCTGCTCCAGCTCCTTTATTTTCTATAATACAGGAGGAAGTAGTGACGTTGCTCCAGCTCCTTTATTTTCTAAAATACAGGAGGAAGCAGTAACGCTGCTCTGGCTCCTTTATTTTCTATAATACAGGGGGAAGCAGTGACTCTGCTCCAGCTCCTTTATTTTCTATAATACAGGAGGAAGCAGTGACGCTGCTCCAGCTCCTTTATTTTCTATAATACAGGAGGAAGCAGTGACGCTGCTCCAGCTCCTTTATTTTCGATAATACAGGAAGAAGCAGTGACGCTGCTCCAGCTCCTTTATTTTCTTTCATACAGGAGGAAGCAGTGACGTTGCTCCAGCTCCTTTATTTTCTATAATACAGGAGGAAGCAGTGACGCTGCTCCAGCTCCTTTATTTTCTATAATACATGAGGAAGCAGTGACGCTGCTCCAGCTCCTTTATTTTCTTTAATACAGGGGGAAGCAGTGACTCTGCTCCAGCTCCTTTATTTTCTATAATACAGGAGGAAGCAGAGACACTGCTCCAGCTCCTTTATTTTCTATAATACAGGAGGAAGCAGTGACGTTGCTCCAGCTCCTTTATTTTCTATAATACAGGAGGAAGCAGTGACGTTGCTCCAGCTCCTTTATTTTCTATAATACAGGAGGAAGCAGTGACGCGGCTCCAGCTCCTTTATTTTCTTTAATACAGGGGGAAGCAGTGACTCTGCTCCAGCTCCTTTATTTTCTATAATACAGGAGGAAGCAGAGACACTGCTCCAGCTCCTTTATTTTCTATAATACAGGAGGAAGCAGAGACACTGCTCCAGCTCCTTTATTTTCTATAATACAGGAGGAAGCAGTGACGTTGCTCCAGCTCCTTTATTTTCTATAATACAGGAGGAAGCAGTGACGCTGCTCCAGCTCCTTTATTTTCTATAATACATGAGGAAGCAGTGACGCTGCTCCAGCTCCTTTATTTTCTATAATACAGGAGGAAGCAGTGACGCTGCTCCAGCTCCTTTATTTTCTATAATACAGGAGGAAGCAGTGACGCTGCTCCAGCTCCTTTATTTTCTATAATACAGGAGGAAGCAGTTACGCTGCTCCAGCTCCTTTATTTTCTATAATACAGAAGGAAGCAGTGACACTGCTCCAGCTCCTTTATTTTCTATAATACAGGAGGAAGCAGTGACGCTGCTCCAGCTCCTTTATTTTCTATAATACAGGAGGAAGCAGTGACGCTGCTCCAGCTCCTTTATTTTCTATAATACAAGAGGAAGCCGAGACGCTGCTCCAGCTCCTTTATTTTCTATAATACAGGAGGAAGCAGAGACGCTGCTCCAGCTCCTTTATTTTCTGTAATACAGGAGGAAGCAGTGACGCTGCTCCAGCTCCTTTATTTTCTATAATACATGAGGAAGCAGAGACGCTGCTCCAGTTCCTTTATTTTCCATAATACAGGAGGAAGCAGTGACGCTGCTCCAGCTCCTTTATTTTCTGTAATACAGGAGGAAGCAGAGACGCTGCTCCAGCTCCTTTATTTGGTGGAAACATTAAATAGGTTTGTTTCCATGCTGTACATCTCTATGTCTGTATTTAAAAGTCACCTGGATGCAATGTAGTCAGGTCGGGTTTGGAGGGGTAAGGAACAAATGTTGGCTCATATAGCTAAATAATTCCGGTTATCTGGTCAGCAGGGACGAGCTGGAATGGAGGGTCTGTTTCTGTGCTCGGCACCTCCGTAATCCTGATGAAGACCTTTACCCGAAACGTCGATTTTCTTGCTCCTCGGATGCTGCCTGACCTGAAGTGCTTTTCCAGCACCACTCTGATCTAATCTCTGAAATGCACTTCTCATTCAGGCGACTTCTCCTGCCTTCCGAAGGTACACAAAGACAACACACCAGGATGTCCCATCACCTTAGGCAATGGGACCCGATGTGAGAACCTCACTGCCGATGTCAAATGCATCTTGAAAGCCATGAGGCAAGGTACCCCCAGCTTCTGCCACGACAGAACATTGGGACACAGGCAGATTTCAACCTCACACACTCAAGGCTCAATCTGAGCTGAGGGGGCACCTATTGTTAAAGATTTACCTGAGAATGTAGCTATTTTTACATACGGTTTACATATGAAAGAACAAAATCTAACATGGTATTTCTAAAAGTATACAGACTGAACAGACAATACACTTTATTTTTAAATATTTCATTTCAGTGCCATCACCCTGTAATCTTTTACTATAAATTCTGTGTGGTATGATGTTATGCTCCACAACCACCTGATGAAGGAACAGCGCTCCAAAAGCTGGTACTATCAAATAAACCTGTTGGACTATAACCTGATGTTGTGTGATTATTTAATTTTGTCCACCCCAGTCCAACACCGGCACCTCCAAATCTTTACTCCATATTGTTTACACTAACTCACACCCTGTTCAGGTCAGTTTAGCACAATGACCCTGTTCCTCTTTTTGTGAGGTTCCCTGTGTATATTAAAAGAGTTAATGGGCCCCGAGAGGATGAATACATTCTCTTTATCCTGTCAGTTTAAACAGTTGAACATATCAGTTTGAAGCCAATGGAAGAGGAGATTGTCTTTTTCTGTACAATTTCAGTGCAGAACGTTCAACCATAAACTGTCTTTGCAAAAGTCGGGGTTGAATGCAATTCTCACTGAGCAACATTAATACAGAAAACACAATTCCCAGTTCCTGTTATCAATTGGTGAAGAAACTGGAATGTGAAAACCACTTGTGGTGTGGTGCCGTGCCTCAGTTTGTGAACTTACCCACACCATAAACAGCCCACCAAGATTTCACATCGTAGTGGTGCCTGTGTATTTTACCAAATGCATGGTTGTTTCAAAATCTCCCAAGTCAGTGTTGCTCATCAGTCAACCATGCGTCCTGTTTGAGTGTCAGCCTGTTTTGGTGACCCTGATCTGCTCCCTGGTTTAGTTCCTCCAGGGGATATTGTTTCTTCCGAACTATTACTTCAATCTGGAGTTTCCTTCCTGTGTTTGACAAGAACTTCTGCTTCTACTCCTCCTTTATTACGCCCCGTTCATTTCCAGTTTGTTGGGAGTAACGAGGTGAGCCAGGAGACATGGCAGACTCGCCGGTGAATGTTGCAGTAATGGCGCAGACACCAAGAGCTGTTCACCCTAATTCTCTCCTGTCAACATTCATTCATTCCACACCAACAGGAAATACTTCATTGCTCTCCTATCGTTGTGGTTTGCACTGTGATTGCGGTTTCTTTTCTTGTGGGTTATGAAGTCTATTTAGAACTCGAAAGGATCATAATATTTGGAAGAAGGAATGACTCCTCACCTCAGGAATAAGAGCCAGACACATTATTCGGAGAATGTGAGCCCAATCCCACACATGCTCCCGAGGGGGCAGAAAGCCTGTTAGCTGGTCCACTCTCAATTTGTCTCCGAATGTCAGACTTTTCAAAGATCAGAAATAGGAAATGAGGAATATGGGGCAGACCGAGAGTCCGAGAATGTGAAAGAGGGTCAGGTACATTCACAGAGAAAGAAAGAAAGATGGAGACGCATATTGAGGGAGAAACTGAAAGGACCAATTCTCCAATCGACATGGCTGCTGACTGACAGAAACAAATAGGAATAAAAAGGTAACTATTAAGCACAGCCTTTCACCAGGTAGTCGATATGAAATAGAAACATGGACATCGGGGAAAGCAGTATTCACAAGGTGAACAATCAGTAAAAATAATTATCGTCACTGTTTCCCATCGGATGTCCCACTCCGTGAAGCAATGTCTTTCAATGCCCAAGGAAACATATTTGCCCTCAGGTACCTGCTTCAGGGTCACCTGCGCCTCTGCTGGAAGTTGCCATCATTTTATTCAGTCACTCCGCGATTTTTTGATTCACTCCAGTGAAATATCTTTTCATACCTTGCGTCATGGCCACTTCCAGTCAAGAAGCTGAACCAGTCCAGTGAGAAACCTCTGTTGGTTTGAATCACAGGATGGAGAATCAGACGAGATGAACAGCGCCTTTTATTGGTGGAACCCCTTCACTGCAACCTCACGCCTCAAAACGGGTCTCTGCCCGCGACAACCTGTTCTGTACATTCCTGCATTACACCGACTGACCAACATCAGATTCCCACAGCTCCACTTTCTTTACTTTGAAATACAAGGCGATAATATGAAGCGTTTGCAAAATTGAAGAGAGAAACTTTGTTGCCGAAGGTGGTTATGAAGGGATGGACAGGCACAAGGGTGTGTACAATTCAGGTCGCTTTGGATACTGTCAGCATTACCATGGGCCCGTGCTGAGGAGTCAAAGTTTGTATCGTCCAGACATGGATACAGTTCCCATTCAGAGAATGAAGGTTTAATTCTCTTCATGTGAATTGTCTGAATGAAAACCCATTCCCCGTTCGACACCGAAGACAGACCGGGATCCCTCCAGAATCAGCCCAGTGATTGCTTGAACCATGTAGAAGGACAATGACAGCGGACAGATACGATAGTGACCCCTTCAAATCTCCCTCCAATCATCTCACCTTCCTGAGTTGGGAATATGTTGGTGTTCCTTCAGTGTCTCTGGGTGTAAATCCAGGAAATCCCGCGCTTGCAGCATAATGGCTGTACCTCCGTGTGAAGGAGTTCAATGGTTTACAAAAGTAACTCATCTCCTCCATCTCTGGGGGATTTAGGGATGGACAGCGAGTCCTATTCCATTGAGTGATATCATTATCCCAGGAATACGTTTCTAACAGTGGTAGGTTCCAATCGGACACCTGCAGGAAATCGGTAGTAAGTTGGGAGGTGGAGCAGGGAAGTGAAATTGACGTGAATGACAATGATGACTGGGAGGCATTAGGCAGGAAGGGAGTCTGGATCTGGTGGTGCAAGGCTCAGTGTCGCTGCTAATGGGTCAGCCTTTACTGCAAACTGTTTACATTGGATCACACACCATTCCTGGGCAATTCATGGCAATGACACTGTTCCTCGTCGTGTGAGATTACCACTGTGTGTATTAAAGCCGTCAATACATCCCAAGAGAATGAACAACCTCCCATTTGTCCTGTCAGGTTAAACAAATGAAAAAAATCTGTTTGAAGCCAATGTAAGAGAAGATTGCCCATTTATGTGCCATTGCATTGAATAATGTTCAATCGTGAAATGTCTGGTTTTGCAAAGCAGGGTTTGATTGTAAATCACACTGAGTAATATTGATACAGAAATGTATTTCCGAGTTACTGTGGTCATGTGGTTAAGGAACTGCACATATGGCCGTCCCTTAGTTATTTCAAACCCCTCCTTGGGAAGCAGCTGACCATAGGGTCCAATCACAGCTGCGCCCGCTTGTTGTATTGAAGGCCCGTAGGTTCACCTTTTATTAAGTGTCGTGTTACTGATGAAGGGACTCAGCATCCTGTTTGAGTTCGAGCCTGTTATGGTTTGGCAAACCCACTCCTTTTTCCTGGTTTAGTTCCAGCAGTGTATGTTGTCCTTCCTAACCAATACACCAACCTGGAGTTTCTTGCCACTGTTCCAAAAGCACTCCTTCTTCTCCTCCACTTTTATTCACCCTCCTTCATTCCACGTTTGGTGGGAATAACGAGGTGAAACAGGAGACACTGCAGAAAGGCCGTGGGATGTTGTGGTTATGGCACAGAAACCACGAGTGGATCACCCTCATTCTCTGCTGTCGCCATTCATTCATTTTACAGCATCAGTCATGCTTCCATGTTCTCCTTTGTTGTAGTTTTTTTTCGATTGGATAAGGAATGCAACTTTAATTTCGAAAGGCTTACAATATTTTGAGGAAGAAATGCCCCTTGTATCACATCCAAGTGGCAGACGTATTATCCGTAGAATGTGAGACAAATTTTACAGATTCCTGCCAGGTTCCAGAAAACCTCTCAGCAGCTCCACTCTCAAACTATCCCTGAACGTCAGGCTTTTCATAGAGTAGGAATGGGAAATGAGGGATATTGGCTAATAAAGGGTCAAAGAATATGATAAAGGGTGAGGTAGATACACAGAGATAAAGACAGAAAATTAGAGACTCATCTTGAGGGAGACCCTGAAAGAATCAGATCTCGGGTCGACATGGCTGCTAACTTGCAAAAAAACAAATAGATTTTGATAACTATCCTAATTCGAGCGATAAAACTGACCACTATCCCGGAATTGTGGTCTAGAAATGAAGAACTAATCTGGGTCAATCGTTGTGAATCATTGTCTCTGTTTCTCCCCACAGATGTTGCCAGGACTATTCAGTTTGCACGTCAATTCTTGTTTTTGGTTCAGATTTCCAACATCTGCATTTCTTGGTTTTCTGTTAAACCTTAAAACGTTTGGCACAAAACCGATGTCCTGCCAGCTTTGGAAAAGTGGTTAGAAATATTCTTCCCACGATGTGTGTGCAGAACAAAGCACGCAATCCTTGACCGGGAATAGAACCCGTGTCACGGCGGTGAGATCGCCAAATGCTGGTTACTAGACTACAAGGGAAGGCAGAAGGCGCGCTTACATTTATTCAGAATGAAAACACTTTTGCCTTTTCATTTCTGATCAGTCTTGCTGCAGATGAGGTCCTCCTTGCCTTCGAGCTTTCACAGAGTGGGAAGAGACCGTTCGGCCCATCGTACATTGTAACTCATCGGACATCCATGTATTCCAGTCCTAGTTTCTAGTTTGGGCTCAAAATGTTATGTGTCCTGATGTTTCAAGAGCAAATATCAATGCGATTCTCACTGTGAATTTAAACGACACGACAATGGGACTGAGGTCTGACATGGTCACACTGTGTTGGAACCACCTTGAGGACCTGAACCTCATTTTTACCCACAGAGGGAGACACACAGAAACATATCCCGGGAGGAACAGATGTCTCAGGATCATACCAGCTCCTTGTGCTTCACTTCCTCTCTCTGCTCCACACAACAGCTTCTCTGACAAAGGCAGCTTTAGGTGGAACACTCGCCAGTTTGACAGGCAATGAGAGATGTTGAGCTGAACTGGAATTTAAAATGGACAATAGACCGAAATGCAAGTTTTAAATTCGAAACCACACTGATCCAAACCATTCAGATCCTCAGAACCTGACAAAACAGGACCAGCCACACACCTGTCTGACATTGAGCTGTAATGGACCCAAAAGCAACATCCATTTGAATACACACTGATCCAATCCCTACAGCTCGGAAGAACCGAAGGAAATAGCAACTGACAACATGCAATTGGCTGAACTAACACATTACCCCCGAGACATGTAGGATGTAAACCTCCTATCGTCTGATTCAAAGTCAGATGTTTGA
This sequence comes from Chiloscyllium punctatum, assembly GCF_047496795.1. NCBI lineage: Eukaryota > Metazoa > Chordata > Chondrichthyes > Orectolobiformes > Hemiscylliidae > Chiloscyllium > Chiloscyllium punctatum. Next base: position 143,024 of record NW_027310149.1, read on the forward strand.
TCTATTGCTTCGCTAGCCGGATGCACACACACACGCTGGACACCTTTCCATATGTGATGTAAACATGGAGATCTGGGAAACAACATTCATAAGGTGATCAACCAGCAAAGATAATCCACTTTGTGTAACAGGGCCTTTCAATGGCAAAGCAAATGCATTTGTCCTCAGGTACCTGCTTCTGTGTCGCCTGTTCTTCTGCTGGACGTCTCCAGCATTTTATTCACAGTCACTGCGCTGTCTTATGATGCACTCCACTGAAATGTACTTTCATAGTTGGATTTAGTGTCACTTCCAGTAAAGATCCTGAACAAATTCAGCGAGAAACCTCTGGCCATTTCCAACATGGAATTTGGAATCAGACGATTTGAACGAAGGCTTTATTGGGGCCACCCCATCACCGCAGATCAACGCCTCAAAACGAGCCGCTGTTAGTATCAAACTGTTCTGTACCTTTCTGCAGTAAATCAGGTTAGCACAGCTCCACTTTCTTCACATTGAAACCAGGGCGGCAATATGAATTGTTTGGAAACTTAGAGAGAGAAACATTGCTGCTGTAGAAGATGATGACGTGAAGATCATACACAGAGTCTGGACAGATCAGGTCACAAGTGTTACTGTCAGCTTCAGTAGGGTCACTGGTTCGGAGTCTGAGTTTGTAATGCCCAGACCGGGATACATTTCCCAGTCAGGAAATGAAGATTTATTTCTCTTCTTGTGAATTATCTTATTGAAAACTAACTCCTGCTTCCTCACAGAACACAGACCCAGACCAACCCAGTGATTGTTTGCATCTGCCTAGAAGGACAATAGCAACAGATACACGAGAGAACTGTAACCACAAATCACCCATCTCGGACCTCGCCTTTCTGAGTTGGAAATATCTCGCTGCTCCGAAAGTGCTTTTGGGTCTAGATACTGGAACACCCTCACTAACAGTATCATGGCTGTACCTTGAGATCTTCCAGGGTTCTTTAAAGTAACTCAACATCTCAATCTCTTGATTAAATAGGGATGGACACTAATTACTATCCCTTTGAATGGCGTCCTACGCCACGAATGAGTTTCGAACAGGGTGGTTAGATTCCCTATCGCATGGAGACAGGCCCTTCGGCCCAACACTGTCACTCCAGAGAGTAACCCACCCAGACACCTTTCCTTCTTGGTAATGCACCAAACACTTTTGGCAATTGTGTTTCGTAGGTCTACTCTCAAACTATCTCCGAATGTTAGAGTTTTCAAAGAGCAGAAATGGAAAATAAGGGATATTGATAGACAGAGAGTGGGAGAATGTGGAAGAGAGTGAGGTGGATACACAGAGGAAATGATAAACGAGTAGAGACGCATATTGAGGGAGAGCCTGAAAATAGAAACTCTCCATTTAACTGGGTGCTCGCTGACAGAAAGGGGAATAAAAAAGAACAATTGAAGATCAGCGTTTCACCAGCTCCAGGCAACGGAATCAGCATTACACCCGGAAAGGTCGGTTGACATTCAGAAAGTTGACATTTCTCGGCTAATATAATATTCTGATAAATATGCTGATTTGCTCAGTAAAACTGACAATTACTCTAGCATTAAAACATTAAAATGCATAACTATCCTGGTTCTGTCGATCTGAAACATTAAACCTGTTTCTCTCCACAGATGCTGCCAAGTCTGCCGAGATTCTCTGTCAATTTCCGTTTCTGATTCCGAATTCCAGCATTCGCAGTGCTTTGTTTAAAGTTACTCTACATTAAGTATGGGACAACACTTGATCAATTGTCAGCTCTATACTTCATTCCCTACTTCGGGAAGGCTGACCCCACGATTAATGGGACGAGGAAAACTCAACTTGCTGCAACAGTGAGAAAACTGAATCCTCACCAGGAGGCGAACAGGGAAAGCAAAAAGAAAAGGCACTGTGTGTTTTCATCAGGAAACCGCTTTTGTCTTTCCATCTGTGAACATTTTAGCTGCAGATTAGTTTCTCCCTTTCTTCCGATTTTACAGCGTGAAAAAGACCTTTCGGCCCATCTGCAGTGCGGGTCATTGGACTTCCATCTATTCTAGTCCCAGTTCCCATAAACCTGCGTTTCTGATGTTACCAGGGCGAACCTAAATGGGATTCTCCCTGTGATCTTAAATGACCCAACAATTGGACTGAAGTTGGACATGGTCACATTATGTTGTAACACCGCCGAGGAACTCAACCTCATATTTACCCACAGATGGAAACAAACAGAGGGCTCAGGATTAATCCTGTTCCATATGCTTCCCATCCGCCAGTTTCTCCGACCAGCTCACCGCAGCTGGTCAAAGAGGTCTGCAGCACAGGAACTGCCCTTCGGCCCATCAAGTCTGCACCAGTCGAAGACTGGCCCCTGACTGTTTTCATCACGTTTTCCAACGGTTGGCTTGTAGCTTCAACAAAGTTGGGATGGAATTGTTCAATCATAGTGTCTCAACTTTCTCTGGGGATTTCTGTGTGTTGTACCCTGAAAGGCACAAGGTTGCACATTGCCCCCATTCCCACCCTGTCTGAAATGTCTTTATTTTCCCTTCTCCTGTGTTTTGTTTGTGAAAGATGAAGACAGGGTGTAATCTCCCTTTTTAATTGTTGACATTACTGAATCGTAACCGGTAGGATTCCAGGCTGTGAGGGTAAAGCCCAATGAATTTCAAGTCCATTGCCTTAAACACGCATCGACGATTCCAGAACCACACTGTCCTCTTCATTTTCCAGGTGTCTCTCATTGTGGAGCTGAGGAAGAGTGAATCATTATCGGGTTGGTTTGAATCCAATCACTTCACAGTTTGTAAAAGCGTTAAATGTTGGTGCATATTGGGTCTGGTTGTATCATCCTGATAGATGGAACGGACATTCATTTAAAACCAGGAACAGGAATTGCAAGAGAAACTCAGCAGATCTTACAGCATCTATGCAGAGAAAATCAGAGACAACATTTCAAAACTTCATCAGAACTCGGTAATCTCCCACAGGTCCTGCCAAAACCGTTAGATTCGACAGCAGCTTCTGTTTTTGCTTCAGATTCCAAGAATCCACAGTTCTTTACATGAACCATTAAAGCAATGCAGAAACTTCTTTGTGGATCCTCACACGAAAGGGTTCCATTTGGAGAACATTTTCCTGACCCCACTCGACACACGAAACTGTGCAGCATCCAAAACAGATGAGGCAAGAACAACCATCGCTGTTGCCCTGGGGGCTCTTGAACCAGGAACCTTTCATTTAACAGTCGAATGCGCTGAAACTTCTAACCTAACACCTTGCACGATCCTCTGAAGCAGGCTGTGACTGACTTCCCACTTCAGTCTGCCCTTCCCAGAACGCCAACTGTCCTCTATCAGTTTTACTTTGCCAGATTATAGACTGGGACATTCATTATGGCGACATGGGAACAGTCTGATCCCACCCACTACAGACACACCCATGTCACTGGGAACCAGCTCTCCTCCAACCGGGACCATCTCCCTTCGAGCCTCCCAGTGTCTTGTGTGGTCCCGAGTTATTTCATTGATCTAGAGTCCAGATGAGATTTGTATTTCTCATGTAGAGGAACGAGAATTCTTTCAATGTCTCCGATCAGTTCATGTGGTGTCCTCTTAAAGAAGGGGAAGGTGTCTTGACTGTTTCTGCTCAGCCCGACAGTTCGCCCTTCTTCATTCTCCTCTGATTCCATTTCCCAAAGAGTTCCCGAAGATTCACAAAGCTGGAAACTGTGTTATACGGGATGCGCCTTTAACATTTGTGCGTCTGCCAAGTGACAATATTTTCCCAAAATCTCTTCACAATCCTCTGTCTGACACCGTGTCCAGGGATGAGAAGTCCCGTTTTGTGGAGAGATTCCCGAGGCTGGTGAGTTTCTCTTTGGAGTAAAGATGGTTAACCAGCAATTTCCTGCGGCTGTTTATAATGATGGGAGTGGGAACCGTGGGCATGGGCACTTTGACGGGCAGGAGCAAGTGTTGACCCTGACCAGAGGCAGTGAACAGAGGGACTGGGATTAAAGGAATCTAAGAAAAAGCAGCACTTCTGGGCAGTACATTCAGAGAATATTGCAGGAGCTCGATGGGTCTAGCAGTATCTGTGAAAAGGGAAACAGAAATAACGGTTGGAGTGTGGTATATTTCTGATTAAGAACTCGAGCAGCCTATGTCTAATCAAATAACTGGCCTGACTTGCTGACATGGGATTTCTGAAGGTTGAGCGAGAATGTGCCCTACAGGATGTTGTTCAAGATCCAATCGACAGGATTCGACCCTGCATGGGGAAACGTCAATGAATTACTAATCCATCGCCTTAATCACTCTGCCCCAAATGCCCTTGCTTACACGTGGCTTAATATTTCTTCTAGAATGGAGAGTTGTAACCGGAAACACCAGTATTTGGCTTGTCCTGTCCGCAGCATGACCCCAGTATTCGCTGTCACCCTCTCTTGGTTCAGAACGGAGGAGGATGCTGGGAGATCAAGTTGAATGACACCCACATTGCTGAGAGGTAAAGTGGATGGGAAGGATCCATTTTCATGTGGATAAACACAGCAGTGAACCGAGTGTCCTTGTGTTTGACTAGCACTTACACCGCCAGCTGAATTACAGCCATTGAAGTGCTCTTGAAGAAGACTCTCCATTGGCAAATCTAATGTGCAAAATCTGCTCTAATTGGTTAATCAGATGTGAAAACATGTTTTTTTTTCAAATGCTCACAGCTGGCAGTAGAGAGTGTAGATCTACCTTCAGGGGTTCATTCTGCTCGGATTTACACCCAGGATAATGTGGGGCTAGAGGGCCTCATCACAGCGGAAGGGGTCAAACATTGAAGACTCTGATGGGGAGGATATTCTCTCTATGAGAGGGGAGCAAATCAGTGGAATTCTTTCCAACTGAGGTCCCTCAAGTCTGAGATAGACAGACATTTAGTCAATTCACCATCAAGGGCCAGGGAGATAAGGCTGAGAGGGGGAGTTGAGGATTAAACAAATCAGCCCGTGATCTCATGGAAAACTCGCCGACTTGATAGTCGAAAATGCTTCCAACTGCTCTAATATCTTTGCTGTCAGTTGGAAGATGCTAAATCCCACTGTAAACGAAGGAAAGCACAAAGTTAGGAAGAGATGACTGCAGTCAACGGAGTCACAATTATTTATTGTTAGGAAAATCAAACTGTCAATTTCCCAGATTTCTTTGCTAACGTGGGCGGTAGAGTTGATCAAGGGAGCTGGTGATTTGAGTGTTCTTGGATATGAAAAAAATAAAGGTCAGTGACATTTGTTTTCTGGCAAAACACATGGCCTTTCCTGATGCTCACAATGAAAGAGATGGTTTCCATGAAAAGACAGAGACTAAGTCACCTGTAAAGTAATCGATGGCCAAGATATGACTCGCGATGTTCTATGGGACATATGTGATTTATTGATTATTGTTCTCCAAACTTCCTTCACAATGGAACCGGGAGTGGTAGCGGGGAAATTTAAACCCAACCATGATTATTGCCATATTTTATCACTCACACACTATTTATTTCTTGTCCGTTTTATTTTACATTGTGGGTACTGCGAGTGGGCTTGTAAACTGCATCTGCTGGTGAGTTCTTTCCTCACTATTCCTAATCTCTTCCAAAACACATTCCGCATTCTTATCTCCTGAATGAAGGTAATCTCTAACCATTGTACAAGTGTCACCAAAATCTCTGCATTTTACACGCCTCTGTATGTCATCTCCCAATATTAATTGACACTTTACTGTGTTGAAATTGTGCATAATATGAGAAAAACAAAAAAGAGACTGGTGGACCTGGGTTTCCAACGCACGTTATTGCAGCTAAACCGCAGATGACTGCCCACAATCCGATCATGGAAACACACACCGATCCATCAGGCAACACAGAATAAGTTCAGCACTAGAGGACATGTCAGGATCAGCACCAGAAACACAACAGAAATATTTCTGTGCGCTGCTATGTTGGATGGATTTCTCAATGAGCAATCGAGAGTGACATGTGTTCCATCAGGAGTGACGTCACACCCGGAAGTAACCAGTGTCACAGACGGTCATGTGATCCAAGTTCCAAGCCCCGGAATCCGAGACACTCAGTGCCCTGTGGACAGCTCCAAGGAACAGCCGTCCGTGGAGTTTATGGGTTAGTTGTACTTTATGAATGCAGCTCGCTAGGTGTTGGCCTGTTTCTCCGATATAGTGTTTCATGCAGTCGCTGCGTGGAATCTACACAACCACGTTTGTACATGATGGGTATTGGCTGTTGTGTTCTGGGGAGTTTTGTCTGAGTGAGGCTGTCGGTTTGTGTGCTGTTGTAACCCAGTGTGTTCAGAGGAGTCTGACTGTCAGTTCCCAGCAATCTATTTTAATAAAGGGGAGTATCCTTTTCAAATTGCCTGGTGACATCTCCTCGTTGCGAATTTCGTGTGCCAGACATCTGGGAATGAAATCGTGGGGATATCCATTCTTGGCAAAGAAATTGTGTGACAGTCCCGAATTGTCACGGACCAGCTGTCCCGAGCAGCAATCCGTCCAGACGGCAAGGTTTGGTGAGAACAGCACAATAGTAATAGGACAGGGCAAACAGAAGGCAGACAGAGAATTTCTAGAAGCAGGGCACTCATCCGCGGATTCCAGCAATAAACAGATTCATCTGGACCCAGTCTGTAACCCCAAAAACAGGAAGGAGCGGGAATGAAACCAAATCAATTCCAACTACCACAGGACAGCAGCGCTTCACAACAGACTTTGCAGCCCTGAGGATGGCACCCAGAAATGTGAGGAAAATGCTGCAAACCATCTTCCCAGCTCGGCCAAACATTCCAACACCAACTCCAGGAGGTACACGGGCTCCACATCTTTCTGCTCCAAAACGCTCCGGTTTTCTACAGCAGAGTATTCTACCCTGAACCCCCGGGAACAAGGTGAGGATGCCAACCCGTACACGGCCAGGAACGGCAGTGAGAGCGATGGTAACAGCTGCCATTGTCGTATGGACAGCCACAAACACTCCCTTTGAAAAGAACTTTGTCCATATGAAAGTCTGTGCAGCAGTATAACCCGGGGCCCAAACAGACTGTGCTGGGGATTTATATTCCAGACAATTTACGGTGGGCAGCGTTTTCCCTGAAAGTGAGTGGAGATTGATATTTCATTGCTGATGTGAAACCAGATCCTACACTGAATCTGCTCGCCGGTTTTTGTTGCTGTGGTGAAACGGTGGGCAATCACGATATGAAACGTTGTTCTAGCTCGCTGGTTTCCTTCATTACTGTCCTGGTCAGGGAGGCTGGGGATTGGTCCTCTCCATCAGATGGAGGTACCAGCGCATTGTTGTCCCAATTTAATCAAGAATGGAATTGGTCATCTTCATTTCTCATGGTTCATTGTTGTTCTGTTTTGTTGGATGTTACTTGAGCACTTTCTGGGACTTGACAATGCATTAAAGCTGCAGTCTGTTTGGAAGCACGGTTTGGAATCGTCTCGCTGACATTTGTGTGAGCAGTACATGACATAGACGACTCTCACTCCCTCAAAGTCAGCATGCCAGTGCGTCTGGGAATGGTTCCGCCTTTTCTGTTTTGCTTCTGTCCCAGGCTAAGAGCTGTCAGTTTTTGGATTCGCTGGAGTGCTGAGGGGGTAACAAAATTTGCGTGGTATTTTTCTTCAGGCCAAACTCCACCTCCAGGAAAAATAGCCAAACGCACTGAGTAACAAACAGCACGCATTTTTTAGCGAATGGTCTATTCAAGCTGGTGTCAGCTTCTGGAGCGTCTCAGAGTTGCCAAGCACGGAAACAGACCCTGCTATCTAACTCGCCACTGCTAAACAGATAACCGAAATTAATCTAACCAATATTTGCAAAAAATTGTCCCCTAATCTCTCCGAACCCTTTGAAATGTTGTGAGCGCAACAGTCTCTGCCCCTAAATATGTCAATTCATTCTGTACACACGAAAATGTCTGTGTTCAAAACAAGTGTCCTTCACATCCCCTTTAAATGTTACTGTTCTCACATTAAACCAATGTTATCTCGATCTGAACTCATGTGCCTTGTGAAAAATTACTCCCTGACTGTATTCTCTGTCTGTCTGCCTCATGTCTTTATAAAATTTTGTCAGGCCATTCCTCAGCCCTGAAGCTCCAGGGAAAACTGTCGAAGCCAATTCAGCTTCGTGCTAATGTCCAAACAGTGCAAACCTTGCAAACCCTTTCAAATAGTTTCGAAATTGCACCACAATCGTTACTGAATGCGCGATTTGTTCGTGACTGAAATGAAGCGATGCTGAAACACGAGTAATGAGAATTTTGACAATCGCTTCCTGTTAGGCAGCGTGGCCGAGTGATCTGCGGCTTTGGATTTGCACTTCAGTCTCGATCGAGTCGCGGGTTCTAGATTCACCGCTGTTTTGCTGCAGGCACATGAACATTGCAGGCCCTGCCACGTTTTAGTTTTTGTGTTTGCAGCTGCTCAGGCCTCTGATCCAGACTGACTCTGAAAACAGTGTGAGCCCTTGCAGTCGAAGCCTCCTCAACCACTCTGCTTTCGGATATATGCGTAGCCAGTTTCTGTGTCTCAAATAGTCAGTACGTTTGTCTGGAAGTTTGGTGTTTCGAGCCAGCCCTTCGTACCGAGCTTCAATTATTCCAGTTCAAGCATTGAGACCAACCATGTCCCGACACTGCAACCACGAGAACTCACCCGAGTATGCAGCTGGATGTGGCCCCAATCTCTCCAAGGTCCCGCTGCCAACTGAAAGCGGCTACTGCAGCTTCAATAAGCGGCTTCTTGCTCAGCTCTGGGACACAGCACATGGAAAATCCTTCCCCAGGAACGGCTCTTCCCGTGTGAAAGGGACAACCATTCCACTTTAAATTGGACACGGCTTCAGAGGATTGTTCCTGTTCTTGGAACGTTTCATAAACAAAACTCCTGTCTCGCAAATAAGAAGTGGGAAAAGTTGTTGGCAGGAAGAATAGAGAAAGTGTTGACTGTGAGGACTCTGTCTCGTCAGCAGGTGGGATTCCTTACACTCCAAACAGGAATGATTGGGTTTCCTTAGGGAATTTCCCAATTGATTGGTTGATTTCCCAAGCGACATAAAGATGAGGATAAAAATATGCAAATATTTATATTGAGTCTTAAATCCAGAGACAAGTGCTAAATAGATAATAATGTTCTGAAGGAACAATAGCTGAGAAATGGAAAGTGTGAATGATGACATTTGTGATTGGGAGGAATGAACTGGATCCTTGTAAATTGCAATGCCGGGTGAAATATGCTCAGTATGAAATGACACACTCATCAATCGTGAGGCAGGCCAAGCTACTTTAGTCGGTAGAGCATGAGATGCTTAATCTCAGGGCCGTAGGTTCCAGCCTCACGCTGGGCCCTTTCCCTCCTTTAAAGAAATCCAGCTCTCTGCTCCCCTTGCAGTATTGTAACCCAGTGTAGGGGTTGGTTTGGACACGTCGATCCGACTGTGTTTGATCACACCTCGGTTTCTGAGTGAAAGCTGTCTCCACTTGCCCATAAGATGGAATCCCATCTGCTGACGAGACAGAGTCCTCACAGTCAACACTCTCTCTATTCTTCCTGCCAACAACTTTTCCCACTTCTTATTTGCGAGACAGGAGTTTTGTTTATGAAACGTTCCAAGAACAGGAACAATCCTCTGAAGCCGTGTCCAATATAAAGTGGAATGGTTGTCCCTTTCACACGGGAAGAGCCGTTCCTGGGGAAGGATTTTCCAGGTGCTGTGTCCCAGGGCTGAGCAGGAAGCCGCTGATTGAAGCTGCAGTAGCCGCTTTCTGTTGGCAGCGGGGCCTTGTAGAGATTGGGGCCACATCCAGCTGCAGACTCGGGTGGGTTCTCGTGTCGGGACATGGTTGGTCTCAATGCTTGAACTGAAATACTTGAGGGTCGGTGCTAACGGCGGGCTCGAACCAGCAAACTTCCAGCCAAATGCACTGACTATTTGAGATATGCAGATATCCGAAAGCAGAGGGGTTGAGGAGGGCCCGACAGCAAGGACTCACACTGTTTTCAGACTCAGTCGGAATGAGTTGACCTGAGCAGCGGCAAACACAACAACAAAAACACAGAGTTGTAGCTCTGTTCAACTGCCTGTAGCATAACAACCGCGATCTCGGTAGCAGTGGGATTCGAACCCACGACTCGATAGAGACTGGAGCTTAAATCCAGCGCCTTAGACCACTCGGCCACACTACCACAGAGGCGCAGTGTGCCAAAATCTCATTACTAGCGTTTCAGCATCGATTCACTTCAGGCACGAACAGATCACGCATTCAGTAACGAACGTGGTGCAATTTCGAAAGTATTTGAAAGGGTTTCCAAGGTTTGCACTGTTTGGACAATAGCACGAAGCTGAATAGACTTCGACAGTTTTCCCTGGAGCTTCAGGGCTGAGGAATGGCCTTACAGAATTTTATAAAGACATGAGGCAGACGGACAGGGAAAAGAGTCAGGGAGTAATTTTTCACAAGGCACATGAGTTCAAAGCGAGATAACATTGGTTTAATGTGAGAACAGTAATATTTAAAGGGGATGTGAGGGACACTTGTTTTGAATACAGACATTTCCGTGTGTACAGAATGAATTGTCATATTTAGTGTCAGAGACTGGTGCGCTCACAACATTTCAAAGGCAGCTGAAAGGGTTCGGAGAGATAAGGGACAAATTTTGGCAAATATTGGTTAGATTAATTTCGGTTATCTGTTTAGCAGTGGCAAGTTAGATAGCAGGGTCTGTTTCCGTGCTTGGCAACTCTGAGACGCTCCAGAAGCTGACACCAGCTTGAATTGACCATTTACTAAAAAACGCGTGGTGTTTGTTACACAGCGTGTTGGGCTATTTTTCCAGGAGGGTGGAGTTTGGCCTGAAGAAAAATACCACACAAATTGTGTTACCCCCTCAGCACTCCAGCGAATCCAAAAACTGACAGCTCTTAGCGTGGAACAGAAGCAAAACAGAAAAGGCGGACCCATTGCCAGACACACTGGCATGCTGACTTTGAGGGAGTGCGAGTCGTCTATGTCATGTACTGCTCACACAAATGGCAGCGAGACAATTCCAAACCGTGCTTCCAAACAGACTGGAGCTTTAATGCATTGTCAAGTCCCAGAAAGTGCTCAAGTAACATCCAACAAAACAGAACAACAATGAACCATGAGAAGTGAAGATGACCAATTCCATTCTTGATTCAATTGGGTCAACAATGCGCTGGTACCTCCATGTGATGGAGAGACCAATCCCCAACCTCCCTGACCAGGACAGGAATGAAGGAAACCAGAGAGCGATAACAACGTTTCACACCGTGATTGTCCACCGTTTCACCACAGCAACACAAACCGGCGAGCAGATTCAGTGTAGGATCTGGTTTCACATCATCAATGAAATATCAATCCCCACTCACTTTCAGGGAAAACGGTGCCCACCGTAAATTGTCTGGAATATGAATCCCCAGCGCAGTCTGTTTGGGCCCCGGGTTATACTGCTGTACAGACTTTCATATGGACAAAGTCCTTTTCAAAGGGAGTGTTTGTGGCTGTCCATACGACAATGGCAGCTGTTACCCTCACTCTCACTGCCGTTCCTGGCCGTGTACGGGTTGGTATCCTCACCTTGGTCCTGGGGGTTCAGGGGTACAATACTCTGCTGGAGAATACCGGAGTGTTTTGGAGCAGAAAGATGTGGAGTCCGTGTGCCTCCTGGAGTTGGTGTTGGAATGTTTGGCGGAGCTGGGAAGATGGTTTGCAGCATTTTCCTCACATTTCTGGGTGCCATCCTCAGGGCTGCAGAGTCTGTTGTGAAGCGCTGCTGTCCTGGGGCAGTTGGAATTGATTTGGTTTCATTCCCGCTGCTTCCGGTTTTTGGGGTTACAGACTGGGTCCAGAAGAATCTGTTTATTGATGGAATCCGCGGATGAGTGCCCTGCTTCTAGAAATTCTCTGTCTGCCTTCTGTTTGCCCTGTCCTATTACTATTGTGCTGTTCTCACCAAACCTTGCCGTCTGGACGGATTGCTACTCGGGACAGCTGGTCCGTGACAATTCCTGACTGCCCCACAATTTCTTTGCCGAGAATGGATATCCCCATGATTTCATTCCCAGATATCTGGCACACGAAATTCATAACGAGGATATGCCACCAGACAATTTGAAAAGGATACTCCCCTTTATTAAAATAAATTGCTGGGGACTGACAGTCAGACTCCTCTGAACACACTGGGTTACAACAGACACATAAACCGACAGCCTCGCTCAGACAAAACTCCCCAGAACACAACACCCAATACCCATCATGTACAAACCTGGTTGTGTAGATTCCACGCAGCGACTGCATGAAACACTATATCGGAGACACAGGCCGACAACTAGCGAGCTGCATTCATAAAGTTCAACTAACCCATAAACTCCACGGACGGCTGTTCCTTGGAGCTATCCACAGGGAACTGAGTGTCTCGGATACCGGGACTTGGAACTTGGATCACATGACCGTCTGTGACACTGGTTACTTCCGGGTGTGACGTCACTCCTCATTGAACACATGTGACTCTCGATTGCTCATTGAGAAATCCATCCACCATAGCAGCGCAGAGAAATATTTCTGTTGTGTTTCTGGTGCTGATCCTGACATGTCCTCTAGTGCTGAGCTTATTCTGTGTTACCTGATGGATCGGTGTGTGTTTCCATGATCGGATTGTGGTCAGTCATCTGCGGTTTCGCTGCAATAACGTGCGTTGGAAACCCAGGACCGCCAGTCTCTATTTTGTTTTTCTCAAATTATGCAGAATTGCAGCACAGTAAAGTGTCAATTAATATTGGGAGATGACATACAGAGTCGTGTAAAATGCCGATGTTTTAGTGACACTTGTACAATGGTTAGAGATTACCTTCATTCAGGAGATAAGAATGCAGAATGTGTTTTGGAAGAGATTAGGAAGAGTGAGGAAAGAACTCACCAGCAGATGCAGTTTACAAGCCCACTCGCAGTAACCACAATGTGAAATAAAATGTACAAGAAATAAACACTGTGTGTGAGTGATAAAAGATAGCAAAAAACATGCGTGGGTTTAATTCCCCGCTCCCACTCCCGGTTCCATTGTAAAGGAAGTTTGGAGAACAATAATCAATAAATCACATCTGTCCCATAGAACAACGCGAGCCATATCTTGGCCATCGATTACTTTACAGGTGACTTAGTCTCTGTCTTTTCATGGAAACCATCTCTTTCATTGTGAGCATCAGAAAAGGCCATGTATTTTGCCAGAAAACAAATGTCACTGACCTTTATTTGTTTCATATCTAAGAACACTCAAATCAACAGCTCCCTTGATCAACTCTACCGCCCACTTTAGCAAAGAAATCTGGTAAATTGACAGTTTGATTTTCCTAGCAATAAATAATTGTGACTCCGTTTGCCTGCAGTCATCTCTTCCTAACTTTGTGCTTTCCTTCGTTTACAGTGGGGTTTAGCATCTTCCAAGTGACAGCAAAGATATTAGAGCAGTTGGAAGCATTTTTTGCCGATCAAGTCGGCGAGTTTTCAATGAGATCACGGGCTGATTTGTTTAATCCTCAACTCCCCTTCTCAGCCTTATCTCCCTGGCCCTTCATGGTGAATTGACTAAATGTCTGTCTATCTCAGCCTTGACGGCCCTCTGTTGGAAAGAATTGCACTGATTTGCTCCCCTCTCATAGAGAGAATATCCTCCCCATCAGAGTCTTCAATGTTTGACCCCTTCCGCTGTGATGAGGCTCTCTAGTCCCACATTATCCTGGGTGTAAATCAGAGCAGAATGAACCCCTGAAGGTAGATCTACACTCTCTACTGCCAGCTGTGAGCATTTGAAAACATTTCATATTTTGACATCTGATTAACCAATTAGAGCTGATTTTACACATTAGATTGGCCAATGGAGAGTCTTCTTCAAGAGCACTTCAATGGCTGTAATTCAGCTGGCGGTGTAAGTGCTAGTCAAACACAAGGACACTCGGTGCACTGCTGTGTTTATGAAGCTCTCTGTACATGAAAATGGATCCTTCCCATCCCCTTTACCTCTCATCAATGTGGGTGTCATTCAACTTGATCTCCCAGCATCCTCCTCCGTTCTGAACCAAGAGAGGGTGACAGCGAATACTGGGGTCATGCTGCGGACAGGACAAGCCAAATTCTGGTGTTTCAGGTTACAACTCTCCATTCTAGGAGAAATATTAAGGCACTTGTACGCAAAGGTATTCGGGGCAGAGAGATTAAGGCGATGGGTTATTAATCCATTGATGTGTCCCCACGCAGGGTCAAATCCTGCCGACTCCATATTGAACAACTTCCTGTCGGGCACATTCTCACTCAGACTTCAGAAATCCCATGTCAGCAAAGCCAGGCCAGTTATTTGATTAGACACAGGCTGATCGAGTTCCTAATCAGAAATATCCCACACTCCAACCGTTATTTCTGTTTCTCTTTTCACAGATACTGCTGGACCCATCGAGCTCCTGCAGTATTCTGTGAATGTACTGCACAGAAGTGCTGCTTTTCATTCGATTCCTTTAATCCCAGTCGCTCTGTTCACTGCCTCTGGTCAGGGGTAACACTTGGTCCTGCTCGTCAAAGTGCCCATGCCCACCGTTCCCACTCCCATCATTATAAACAGCCGCAGGAAATTGCCGGTTAACCATCTTTACTCCAAAGAGAAACTCACCAGCCTCGGGAATCTCTCCACAAAACGGGATTTCTCATCCCTGGACACGGTGTAAGACAGAGGATTGTGAAGAGATTTTGGGAAAATATCGTCAGTTGGCAGGTGCACAAATGTTAAAGGCGCAACCCGTATCACACAGTTTCCAGCTTTGTGAATCTTCGGGAACTCTTTGGGAAATGGAATCAGAGGAGAATAAAGAAGGGCGAACTGTCAGGCTGAGCAGAAACAGCCAAGACACCTTCCCCTTCTTTAAGAGGACGCCACATAAACTGATCGGAGACATTGAAAGAATTCTCGTTCCTGTACATGAGGAATACAAATCTCATCTGGACTCTAGATCAATGAAATAACTCGGGACCACACAAGACACTGGGAGGCTCGAAGGGAGATGGTCCCGGTTGGAGGGGAGCTGGTTCCCAGTGACATGGGTGTGTCTGTAGTGGGTGGGATCAGACTGTTCCCATGTCGCCATAATGAATGTCCCAGTCTATAATCTGGCAAAGTAAAACTGATAGACGACAGTTGGCGTTCTGGGAAGGGCAGACTGAAGTGAGAAGTCAGTCACAGCCTGCTTTAGAGGATCGTGCAAGGTGTTAGGTTAGAGGTTTCAGCGCATTCGACTGTTAAATGAAAGGTTCCTCGTTCAAGAGCCCCCAGGGCGACAGCGATGGTTGTTCTTGCTGCATCTGTGTTGGATGATGCACAGTTTCGTGTGTCGAGTGGGGTCAGGAAAATGTTCTCCCCATCGGAACCCTTTCGTGTGAGGATCCACAAAGAAGTTTCTGCATTGCTTTAATGGTTCATGTAAAGAACTGTGGATTCTTGGAATCTGAATCAAAAGCAGAAGCTGCTGTCGAAACTAACGGGTTTGGCAGGACCTGTGGGAGATTACCGAGTTCGGCTGAAGTTTTGAAATGTTGTCTCTGATTTTCTCTGCATAGATGCTGTAAGATCTGCTGAGTTTCTCTTGCAATTCCTGTTCTTGGTTATAAATTAATGTCCGTTCCATCTATCAGGATGATACAACCAGACCCACCATGCACCAAAATGTAACGCTTTTACAAACTGTGAAGTGATTGGATTCAAACCAAGCCGATAATGATTCACTCTTCCTCAGCTCCACAATGAGAGGCACCTGGAAAATGAAGAGGATAGTGTGGTTCTGTAATCGTCGATGCGTGTTTGAGGCAATGGACTTGAAATTCATTGGGCTTTACCCCCACAGCCTGGAATCCTACCGGTTACGATTCAGTAATGTCAACAAATAAAAAGGGAGAATACGCCCTGTCTTCATCTTTCACATACAAAACACAGGAGAAGGGAAAAAAGACATTTCAGACAGGTTGGGAATGGGGGCAATCTGCAACCCTCTGCCTTTCAGGATACAACATGCAGAAATCCCCAGAGAAAGTTGAGGCATTATGAGTTGAACAATTCCATCCCGACTTTGTTGGAGCTACGAGCCAACCGTTGGAAAACGAGATGGAAGCAGTCAGGGGTCAGTCTTCGACTGGTGCAGACTTGATGGGCCGAAGGGCATTTTCTGTGCTGCAGACCTCTTTGACCAGCTGCGGTGAGCTGGTCGGAGAAACTGGCGGATGTGAAGCATATGGAACGGGACTAATCCTGAGACCTCTGTTTGTTTCCATCTGTGGGTTAATATGAGGTTGAGTTCCTCCGCGGTGATACAACATAATGTGACAATGTCCAACTTCAGTCCCATTGTTGGGTCATTTAAGGTCACAGGGAGAATCCCATTTAGATTCACCCTGGTAACATCAGAAACGCAGGATTATGGGAATTGGGACTAGAATAGATGGAAGACCAATGACCCACACTGCAGATGGGCCGAAAGGTCTTATTCACGCTGTAAAAATCGGGAGAAAGGGAGAAACTAATCTGCAGCTAAAATGATCACAGATGAAAAGACAAAAGCGGTTTCCTGATGAAAACACACAGTGCCTTTTCTTTTTGCTTTCCCTGTTCGCCTCCTGGTGAGGATTCAGTTTTCTCACTGTTGCAGCAAGTGGAGTTTTCCTCGTCCCATTAATCGTGGGGTCAGCCTTCCCGAAGCAGGGAATGAAGTATGGAGCTGACAATTGATCAAGTGTTGTCCCATACTTAATACAGAGTAACTTTAAACAAAGCACTGTGAATGCTGGAAACCTGAATCAGAAACGGAAATTGACAGAGAAACTCGGCAGACTTGGCAGCATCTGTGGAGAAAAACAGGTTTAATGTTTCAGATCGTCAGAACCAGGATAGTAATGCATTTTATTGTTTTAATGCTCAAGTAATTGTCAGTTTTACTTAGCAAATCAGCATATTTATCAGAATTTTATATTAGCCGAGAAATGTCAACTTTCTGAATTTCAACCGACTTTTCCGGGTGTAATGCTGATTCCGTTGCCTTCAGCTGGTGAAACGCTGGCCTTCAATTGTTCTTTTTTATTCCCCTTTCTGTCAGTGAGCAACCATTTTAAATGGAGAGTTTCTATTCCGTTGCCTTGAGCTGGTGAAACGCTGGCCTTCAATTGTTCTTTTTTATTCCCCTTTCTGTCAGTGGGCACCCATTTTAAATGGAGAGTTTCTATTTTCAGGCTCGCCCTCAATATGCGTCTCTACTCGTCTATCATTTCCTCTGTGTATCCACCTCACTCTCTTCCACATGCTCCCACTCTCTGTCTATCAATATCCCTTATTTTCCATTCCTGCTCTTTGAAAAGTCTGACATTCGGAGATAGTTTGAGAGTAGACCTACTAACGGACTTTCCCCGCCCCTGACTAGAGTGTGTAGAACTGTACTCACATTCTCCGGATAGAGTCTATGTCACTGAGGCCTGTGGTAAGGTGACATCTCTTCACTCAAAATATGATGAGCTTTTACAATTCTTAATAGAATTCATAATCCACCAAACAAAAACACTTTCACCCCAATTATACGATTGAAGTGAAGTCTTTGCTTCAATTGAACGAATGAATGGTGACAGCAGAAAAGGAGGGGTATCATCTTGCAGTGTGTGTGCCATTCCCACAACATTGCTGGGATATCTGCAGTGTCTCCTGCCTCACCTCGTTATTCCCAACAAAGTGGGAATGAAGGAGGGAGAATAAAAGTGGAATTAGAAAGATCGAGCATTGACTGATGGGGCCACAGGAGGCGGTAGGACGTGGGAACATGAAATCCCAATGGGCTGAGCTCAAACACCAGAAGGATGCTGAGCCGTCTCTTTCGGTATGGTGGGTCAACACAATGGCATTTACGGGATGGTTAAGTAACGAACCTTCAATATACAGGACATGCAAGGCCAGGATTTGACACCATCCTGGTCTGGTTATGACCAGGCGCTTTAACTCATTAATCCACGGAGACAGCGCAGACACTGCTCTCCAAATCCAAATCTGCAGTTCATTAACTATTCAATCAGAGTAACTCAGACATTTGTTTCGGGTTGAAAGTTGCTCGGTGAGAATTTAAATCAGCCTCCCCTTATACAGAAAAGAATAGTTCACAGCTGGACATTCCCCAGTGAAAATGCACAGAAAGAGGCAATCTCTTCTTGTGTTGGGTTCAAACTGATCCCTCCATCTTCATTAAACTGACAGGATAAAGAGGATGTGTTCATCCTCCTGGAGCCCATGAACTGCGTTAATATGTACAGAGGGAATATCCCCCCAAGAGAACAGGGTCATTGTGGTGAATGGATCAGGAGTGTTGTGTGAGTCAATACAAACACTGGGCAGTATAGGCTGATCTTTTAGGTCTAACATTGAGCCTTGCTCCACCAGCTCCTCTCTCACTTACTGATTCAAGCCTTCCAGTCGGCTTTACCTTTCATTTTATTTCAATCACCCCGCTCCACTGAATCACTTCTCTCGATCACTTGTAGGTGCCCACCTGGAAGCTGTAGGTATCGCACGGTGGCTCAGTGGTTAACACTGCTGCCTCATAGCGCAAGGGTCTCAAGTTCAATTTCAGCCTGCGGCACCTGTCTGCATGGTGTTTGCACATTCTCCCCGTGTCTGCGTGGGCTTCGTTCCGCAGTCCAAAGCTGTGCGTTTTAGGGTGAATTGGTCATCCTGAATTGCCAAAAATGTTCGGTGCATGAGCCAGAAAGGAAGTGGGTCTGGGTTGGTTCCTCTCAGGAGGGACAGCGTTGGGCCGAATGGCCTGTTTCTGTGCAATAGTGAATCTAATCACCCTGTTCGAAACTCATTCGTGGCGTCGGACACCACTCAATTGGAGAGGAATCCATGTCCATCCCTATGTACTCCAGAGATTGAGATGTTGAGTTACTTTCCAGAACCCTGGAAGAACTCAAGGTACAGCCATGATACTGTGAGGGAGGGAGTTCCAGGATCTAGACCCAAAAGCACTGTCGGAGCAGCGAGATATTTCCAACTCAGAAAGGCGAGGTCCGAGATGGGTGATTTGTGGTTACAGTTCTCTCGTGTATCTGTTGCTATTGTCCTTCTAGATAGATGTAAACAATCACTGGGTTGGTCTGGGTCTGTGTTCTGTGAGGAAACAGGAGTTAGTTTTCAATGAGACAACTCACAAGAAGAGAAATAAATCTTCATTTCCTGACTGGGAATTGTATCCCGGTCTGGGCATTACAAACTCAGACTCCGAACCAGTGACCCTACTGAAGCTGACAGTAACACTTGTGACCTGATCTGTCCAGACTCTGTGTATGATCTTCACGTCATCATCTTCTTCAGCAGCAATGTTTCTCTCTCTAAGTTTCCAAACAATTCATATTGCCGCCCTGGTTTTAATGTGAAGAAAGTGGAGCTGTGCTAACCTGATTTACTGCAGGAAGGTACAGAACAGTTTGATACTAACAGCGGCTCGTTTTGAGGCGTTGATCTGCGGTGATGGGGCGGCCCCAATAAATCCTTCGTTCAAATCGTCTGATTCCAAATTCCATGTTGGAAATGACCAGAGGTTTCTCGCTGAATTTGTTCAGGACCTTGACTGGAAGTGACACTAAATCCAAGTATGAAAGTACATTTCAATGGAGTGCATCATAAGACAGCGCAGTGACTGTGAATAAAATGCTGGAGACGTCCAGCAGAAGAACAAGCGACACAGAAGCAGGTACCTGAGGACAAGTGTATTTGCTTTGCCATTGAAAGGCCCTGTTACACAAAGTGGATAATCTTTGCTGGTTGATTACCTTATGAATGTTGTTTCCCAGATGTCCATGTTTCCATCACATATGGAAAGGTGTCCAGCGTGTGTGTGTGCATCCTGCTAGTGAAGCAATAGATCAAACATCTGACTTTGAATCAGACGATTGTAGGTTTACATCCTACATGTCGCGAGTGTAACGTGATGGTTCAGCCAATTGCATGTTGTCAGTTGCTATTTCCTTCGGTTTTTTTGAGCTGCAGGGATAGGATCAGTGTGTATTCAAATGGAATGTTGCTTTTGGGTCTATTACAGCTCAATGTCAGACAGGTGTATGGCTGGTCCTGTTTTGTCAGGTTCTGAGGATCTGAATGGTTTGGATCAGTGTGGTTTCGAATTTAAAACTTGCATTTAGGTCTATTGTCCATTTTAAATTCCAGCTCTGCTCCACATCTCTCATTGCCTGTCAAACTGGCGAGTGTTCCACCTAAAGCTGCCTTTGTCAGAGAAGCTGTTGGGTGGAGCAGAGAGCGGAAGTGAAGTACAAGGAGCTGGTATGATCCTGAGACATCTGTTCCTCCCGGGATATGTTTCTGTGTGTCTCCCTCTGTGGGTGAAAATGAGGTTCAGGTCCTCAAGGTGGTTCCAACACAGTGTGACCATGTCAGACCTCAGTCCCATTGTCGTGTCGTTTAAATTCACAGTGAGAATCGCATTGATAGTTGCTCTGGAAACATCAGGACACATAACATTTTGAGCCCAAACTAGAAACTAGGACTGGAATACATGGATGTCCAATGAGCTACAATGAGCTACAATTCACTCTGTGAAAGCTCGAAGGCAAGGAGGACCTAATCTGCAGCAAGACTGATCAGAAATGAAAAGGCAAAAGTGTTTTTATTCTGAATAAATACAAGGGCGCCTTCTGCCTTCCCTTGTAGTCTAGTAACCAGCATTCAGCGCTCTCGCCGCCGTGACACGGGTTCTATTCCCGGTCAAGGAATGCGGGCTTTGTTCTGCACACACATCGTGGGAAGAATATTTCTGACCACTTTTCCAAAGCTGGCAGGACATCGGTTTTGTGCCAACCGTTTTAAAGTTGAACAGAAAACCAAGAGATGTAGATGTTGGAAATCTGAACCAAAAACAAGAATTGACGTGCAAACTGAATAATCCTGACAACATCTGTGTTGAGAAACAGAGACAATGATTCACAACGACAGAACCAGATTAGTTCTTCATTTCTCGACCACAATGCCGGGATAGTGGTCAGTTTTATCGCTCGAATGAGGATAGATATCAAAATCTATGTGTTTTTAGCCAGTTAGCAACCATGTCGACCCGAGATCTGATTCCTTCAGGGTCTCCCTCAAGATGAGTCTCTAATTTTCTGTCTTTATCTCTGTGTATCCACCTCAACCTTTATCATATTCTTTGACCCTTTATTTGCCAATATCCCTCATTTCCCATTCCTACTGTATGAAAAGGCTGACTTTCAGAGATAGTTTGAGAATGGAGCTGCTGAGAGGTTTTCTGGAACCTGGCAGGAGACTGGAAAACTTGGCTCACATTATACAGATAATACGTCTGCCACTTGGATGTGATACAAGGGACCATTTCTTCCACAAATTATTGTAATTAAACTTGCATTCCTTATCCAATGGAAAAAAAACTGCAACAAAGGAGAATATGGAAGCATTAATGATGCTGTAAAATGAATGAATGGCGACAGCAGAGAATGAGGGTGATCCACTCGTGGTTTCTGCGCCATAACCACAACATCCCACGGCCTTTCTGCAGTTTCTCCTGCCTCACCTCGTTATTCCCACCAAACTTGGAATGAAGGAGAGAGAATAAAAGTGGATGAGAAGAAGGAGTGCTTTTGGAACAGCGACAAGAAACTCCAGGATGGTGTATGGGTTGGGAAGAACGACATGCACTGCTGGAACTAAACCAGGAAAAAGGAGTGGGTTTGCCAAACTATAACAGGCTCGAACTCAAACAGGATGCTGAGTCCCTTCATCAGTAACACGACCCTTAATAAAAGGTGAACCTACGACCCTTCAATACAACAAGCGGGCGCAGCTGGGATTGGACCCTATGGTCAAATGCTTACCAAGGAGGGGTTTGAAATAACTAAGGGACGGCCATATGTGCAGTTCCTTAACCACATGACCACAGTAACTCGGAAATACATTTCTGTATCAGTATTACTCAGTGTGATTTGCAATCAAAACACGCTTTTGCAAAACCAGACATTTCACGATTGAACATTCTTCAATGCAAAGGCACATAAAAGGGCAATCTTCTCTTACATTGGCTTCAAACAGATATTTGTATCTGTTTAAACTGACAGGACAAAGGGGACATTTTTCATCCTCTTGGGGCGTATTGACGGCTTTAATACACACAGTGGTAATCTCACACAAAGAGGAACAGTGTCATTGCCATGTATTGCCCAGGAATGGTGTGTGAGCCAATGTAAACAGTTTGCAGTAAAGGCTGACCCATTAGCAGCGACACTGAGCCTTGCACCACCAGATCCAGACTCCCTTCCTGCCTCATGCCTCCCAGTCATCATTGTCATTCACGTCAATTTCACTTCCCTGCTCCACTTCCTAACTTACTACCGATCTCCTGCAGGTGTCCAATTGGAACCTACCACTGTTAGAAACGTATTCCTGGGATAAAGATATCACTCAATGGAATAGGACTCGCTGTCCATCCCTAAATCCCCCAGAGATGGAGGAGATGAGTTACTTTTGTGAACCATTGAACTCCTTCACACGGAGGTACAGCCATTATGGTGCAAGCGCGGGATTTCCTGGATTTACACCCAGAGATACTGAAGGAATACCAACATATTCCCAACTCAGGAAGGTGAGATGATTGGAGGGAGATTTGAAGGGGTCACTATCGTATCTGTCCGCTGTCATTGTCCTTCTACATGGTTCAAGCAATCACTGGGCTGATTGAAAGACATTGCTTCACGGAGTGGGACATCCGATGTGAAACAGTGACGATAATTATTTTTACTGATTGTTCACCTTGTGAATACTGTTTCCCCCGATGTCCATGTTTCCATTTCATATCGACTCCCTGTCGGACCTCCAGCTGCAGTTGGGCCACTGACATCATGGATAATGGCTCTGACTTTTGGTGGTTCGAATCCTTCCTGATTTGTGTGCAATGTACTGCAGGGATTGGATCAGTGGGTCCCGAATTTGGGAGTATTGCACCTCAATGTGCGACAGATTTTGAGGAGCTGCAGACTTCGGATCAATGTGTTTTCAAATTTGAAAGTTGCATGTGATGCAATTGTCCATTTTAAATTCCAGCGCATCGCAACGTCTCTCATTGTCTGTAAAACTGGCTTTAGTTGCACCTAAAGCTGCCTTTTGTTGGAGAAACGTGTGGGTGTGTGTTGGGTGGGGGACTGGTGGGGGTGGTCATAAATCGGTGGAGAGCGGTACAGAAGCGCAAGTAGTTGGTATAATCCCAAAACCTCTGCCCTCCCACCCACCACCCCCCCCCCCCCCCCAACCTCCGGGCATGTGTATCTGTGACTCACTCTATGCGTGAAAATGTGAATGGGTTGCTCGAGGGGATTTCACTTCAATATGACGGTGTATAACTCACTCCCCATTGTTGGCTCGTTTCAGGTCGCAGGGATAATCTTTACTGAATTTTGCGTTGAAAACATCAGAACACACAAGGTATCGTGCCAAAGCTGGACACTGGATCGAAAATAGGTGATTACCTTATGAGCCACACTGTACGATGGGCCGAATGGTATTTTCCTATTGTGTTAAAAGAAACCTCGACTACAACGAGAAACTAATGTGCAGCGAAAATGAACCAAAATGCTGTCGCCTTCCCTTTTAATCTCACGGTGAGGAGTTGGTGCACTCTCTGAGGGGGAAAGGGGGATTCCTGGTCAGGGAATGGGCGATGTGTTCTGCAAATATATCTTGCTAACAGTATTTCTGACCGATTTTCTGAAGCCGTCAGGTCATTGGTTTTGTCTCAAACGTTGTTAAGAATAACATGAAACAAAGAAGTGCAGATGTTTGAAATCTGAACCAAAACCAAGATTTGATAGAAAAACTCAGTAGGACAGTGGAGAGAAACAGAGTTAATGCTTCATATCGGCAGAGCGAAGTTACTTCGACATTTCTGTATTATATTTTTGGTAAAATGATCAATTTTCCCTGTCACGATATTTACCAAAATCTTTCATTAACTTACAACCATCAATGTTGAAAATTCAAAATGACTTTGTTGGCTGTAAGAATCCTTCCGTTACCCGGAGCTGGTGAAAGGCTGTGCTTAATCGTTCCCTTTTTATTCCTATTTGTTTCTGTCAGTCAGCAGCCATGTCGATTGGAGAATTGGTCCTTTCAGTATCTCCCTCTATATGCGTCTCCATCTTTCTTTCTTTCTCTGTGAATGTACCAGACCCTCTTTCACATTCTCGGACTCTCGGTCTGCCCCATATTCCTCATTTCCCATTTCTGATCTTTGAAAAGTCTGACATTCGGAGACAAATTGAGAGTGGACCAGCTAACAGGCTTTCTGCCCCCTCGGGAGCATGTGTGGGATTGGGCTCACATTCTCCGAATAATGTGTCTGGCATTTTGCCTGAGGTGAGGAGTCATTCCTTCCTCCAAATATTATGATCCTTTCGAGTTCTAAATAAACTTCATAATCCACAAGAAAAGAAACCGCAATCACAGTGCAAACCACATCGACAGGAGAGCAATGAAGTATTTCCTGTTGGCGTGGAATGAATGAATGTTGACAGCAGAGAATTAGGGTGAACAGCTCTTGGTGTCTGCGCCATTACTACAACATTCACCGGCGAGTCTGCCATGTCTCCTGGCTCACCTCGTTATTCCCAACAAACTGGAAATGAACGAGGCGTAATAAAGGAGGAGTAGAAGCAGAAGTTCTTGTCAAACACAGGAAGGAAACTCCAGATTGAATTAATAGTTCGGAAGAAACAATATCCCCTGGAGGAACTAAACCAGGGAGCAGACCAGGATCACCAAAACAGGCTGACACTCAAACAGGACGCATGGTTGACTGATGAGCAACACTGACTTGGGAGATTTTGAAACAACCATGCATTTGGTAAAATACCCAGGCACCACTACGATGTGAAATCTTGATGGGCTGTTTATGATGTAGGCAAGTTAACAAACTGAGGCACGGCACCACACCACAAGTGGTTTTATCATCCCAGTTCCTTCACCAATTGATAACAGGAACTCGGAATTGTGTTTTCTGTATTAATGTTGCTCAGTGAGAATCGCATTCAACCCCCACTTTTGCAAAGACAGTTCATTGGCTGAATGTTCTGCACTGAAATTGTACAGAAAAAGGCAATCTCCTCTTCCATTGGCTTCAAACTGATATGTTCAACTGTTTAAACTGACAGGATAAAGAGAATGTATTCATCCTCTCGGGACCCATTAACTCTGTTAATATACACAGGGAACCTCACAAAAAGAGGAACAGGGTCATTGTGCTAAACTGACCTGAACTGCGTGTGAGTTAGTGTAAACAATATGGAGTAAAGATTTGGAGTGGGGTGGACAAAATTAAATAATCACACAACATCAGGTTATAGTCCAACAGGTTTATTTGTTAGTACCAGCTTTTGGAGCGCTGTTCCTTCATCAGGTGAATGGGGAGCATTACATCAAACGACACAGAATTTATCGGAAAAGATTACAGGGTGATGCCACTGAAATTACATATTTAAAAATAAAAGTGTATTGTCTGTTCAGTCTGTATACTTTTAGAAATACCATGTTAGATTTTGTTCTTTTATATGTAAACCGTATGTAAAAATAGTTAAATTCTCAGGTAAATCTTTAACAATAGGTGCCCCCTCAGCTCAGATTCAGCCTTGAAGGTGTGAGGTTGAAATCTGCCTGTGTCCCAATGTTCTGTCGTGGCAGAAGCTGGGGATACCCTGCCTCATGGCTTTCAAGATATATATGACATCGGCAGTGAGGTTCACACATCGGGTCCCATTGCCTAATATGATGGGACATCTTGGTGTGCTGGCTCTGTGTACCTTCGGAAGGCAGGAGAAGTCACCTGTATGAGAAGAGCATGGTATGAGATTGATGGAAATCTGAAAGAGTGCATTTCAGAGCTTAGATCAGAGTGGTGCTGGAAAAGCACAGCAGGTCAGGCAGCATCCGAGGAGCAGGAAAATCGACGTTTCGGGCATAAGTCCCTCATCAGGATTTCGGAAGTGCCGAGCACAGAAACAGACCCTCCATTCCACCTCGTCCCTGCTGACCAGACAACCGAAATTAATCTCGCTATATTTGCCAACATTTGTCCCTTACCCCTCCAAACCCTCCCTGTCATCATCCCATCCAAATGGCTTTTAAATAGAGTCATAGAGATGTACAGCATGGAAACAGACCCTTCGGTCCAACCCGTCCCTGCCGACCAGAAATCCCAACCCAATCTAGTCCCTCCTGCCAGTACCTGGCCCATATCACTCCAAACCCTTCTTATTCTTATGCCCGTCCGAATGCCTCTTAAATGTTGCAATTGTACCAGCCTCCACCACTTCATCTGGCAGCTCTTTCCATACATGTACCACCCTATGCGAGAAAAGGTTTCCTCTTAGCTTTCCCCTCTCACTCTTAACCTATGCCCTTTAGCTCTGGACACCACGACCCCAGGAAAAACACTTTGCCTACTTACACTATCCATGCCCCTCATAATTTTGTAAACCTCTATAAGGTCACCCTTTAGTCTCCGACACTCCAGGGAAAACAGTCTCAGCCTGTTCAGCCTCTCCCCATAGCTCAAATTCCCCAACCCTGGCAACAATTCCGCACACCCAAAACCTTCTGTGCATAAAAATTGTGTCTCAGATCCCTTTGTGTGTACCTGTATCTGCCTCCAGCCTGGAACCCACATTACCCTCTATCCTGTCTCCTCTCTCTGAGCCAATGGTGTCTTCATTCTGTTACTGACCCACGGGCATCAATTTTCCTCACAATTCCAATTGGGGACATTCTCTCATCCACGTGAAGGAATTGGACCCTGGCAATTCCATTCACACTGTCTCCCATCAATCTTCATAGGATCCATATCACAGAGGTTAGACAGTGTTCCCAGCAAACACTCCCAGGGCAGAGGAAGTACAGCGATCCAGCTTTATTTAAACTTTATTTAAGTTTTATTAAACTTTATTTAAGCTTTATTTAAACTGTACCCATTTAAATCTCCAGGGTTGGTAGAGAATACAGTTAGATGCAAAGTAAAACTCCCTGTACATTGCAGCTTTTCACATTCCCAAGCCATGTTCACCGTGGCGTTAGGTACTGATCAAATCTCCCACTTCCCCCATCCTGTTCACATCAAACACACTCAGGGCAGCTCCATCACTGGGTTAGATACAGTCCCGCGGCAATTTCTCCATTTGAATCGCCCAGAGTCTGGGGAGAGTGGGGTTCGATACAGAGTCAAGATCTGTCCATATTGTCCACATTGGACACTCCCAGGACAGGGACAACATGGGGCTTTATACAGAGTAAATCTCCCTCCATACTGTCCACGTCAAATACTCCCAGGACAGGTATAACATGGAGCTAGATACAGAGTAAAGATCCATTTGCACTGTACCTCCCAAACACGCACAGGATAGGGACAGCACGGGGTGAGGTACAAAGTTAGGCAGCATTGTAGACAGTGGAGATGGTACCTTAACATTACAAAGGGATATTGATAGACTGGGTGAATAGGCAAAGCTGCATCCGTTGTTCAGGTTAAATCAGTGAGTGATACATTTTTGTTCAGTGAAGACATTGAAGGATATGGGCCAAAGGAAGGGAATGTGGAGTTCGGCCACATATCAGTCATGATGCTATTGTCTGATGGTACAGGCTCGAGGGGCTGAATGGCCTCCTCCTGTTCCTATGTTACAAACTCTCCCCATCAATCACTCTCAGGGCAGGGACAGGATGGGGTTAGATGCACAATGAAGCCGCCTTTACTGTATCCCCATCAACCCCTCCAAGGACAGGGGCAGCACAGGTTTAGATAAAGAGTCCAGCTCTCTCTCTCTCTCTCTCCACACTGTCGCGATCAACCACTCCCGGTATTGTTTAATGGAGCTTTAATATTTGAAAATGCTCATCTTATTCTGTCATTCCTTACCCCTTAGTAACTCTGTATGTGTGTGTGTGTGGGAGAGAGAAGGGGAGAGAGAGAGAGAGAAAGAGAGAGAGAGGGCGTGACCGGGGCCCTGCATTCGTGGGTCAGGTCCTCTTGTACTCCAGTATTAAACATTATTTTCTGGATCCGTGGACCAGAAATCACAGGAAGCTAACGTGATGGTGTCATCAAATATTCGGATGGTTTGCCAATTATTCCCAGGACATGGGACTAGGGAAGTGAGGAAGCCTTGCTGTGTCTGCAGACTCAGTCTGCAGGGGGCAGTGTGTGATCAGGAAGGCAAAGGGATTGCTGTCTTCATTCGCTTATGGGATGTGAGGATCAGTGGCTGGGTCCAGCATTTATCCCCCATTCCCACCAGCCCTTGAGAAGGTGGGAGGGAGCTGCCTTATTGAACCGCTGCACTCCATCAAATTAATGTTTCTGGAGAAACAGAGTGTAGCGGGAATTAAACTCCAGCTTTCTCTGTTCCTGCTCCCGTTAAAATTCACCCGTTTAGTTTATACTGAGTTAGAGACTGGAATTTCATCGATGGTCTCAGCGAGTTTATGTATTTCAGAACACAACAGGGAGTGAGTTTCAGTCTGAAATCTAACTGAGGGATTTGAGGGACTTTATATATAGAGAAACGGGTACCAGTGAGTGAGTTACAAATCGGGGTACCGTTGTATGGTACAGTGTGGGTCACATATTGACTAACCAATACTGGGGAGCGAGTCTAATTGAGGAGTTGGGCTTTTTATATATCGAATCACAGATACTTGAGAGTGAGACACAGGCTGGAATGTGATCGAAGGATTCGAGGAGGTTTATACATTGAATAACAAATACCCAGGAGTGATTTAAGGACTGGAATCTTATAGAGATAATCGGGGTGATTCATATTTAGAATAACAGATAAATGAAAGTTAGTTACACATTGGAATTTTATCATGGGGTTTGGGGTGTTCATTTATACAATGACAGATACTCATGAGTGGCGTACAGACTGGAATGTAATCAAGGGGATTGGGGTGCTTTACATGTGGAATAACTGAGAACCCAAATACTCTCTCTTATGCACAATCTCACTATTTTTCTCTCTCAGGTAGAATCTCATCATCTGTCTCATACATTACCAGTTTGTCACCCTCTCTCATACAGTCTCACCATGTTTCCCTCTCATATACAAACTATTTCTCTCCCACATGCACAGTCTCACTCTCTCTCTGTCAAACATAATGTCACTCTCCCTCATACTCAATCTTGCCAACTCTCTCATAGACAATCTCACTCTCCCCCATACTCAATCTCACTAACACTCTCTCCCCAACACAATCTACACCAGTATGTTCCCGACAGACAATTCATGTAAGCACAGCACTGTTATGGACTTTACAAAGTGGGAAAAGAAAGAGAGACGAGCAACATCAGTAAAGTTTGTGACTATTGAACATTGGACCCAAACTAACATGTCAGATTCTCTGACCTCCCCCCCCCCCCACCCCCACCCCGCCCCCCAGGCCGACACAGAGGACTGGGCAAATCGTGGGTTTATTTGCTGAGGTTCTGTCTCAGAATATTCTTGCTGCTCGTGTGACTCCCAGATATAACTCTCTATGTCCATCTTCTATTTCTATATTTCCACCAAATGTGTCTATTTTTCTCTCTCTCTGTGTTTCTGACCTGACTGCAAGTGAGCATGTCTGTGTGAATGGGAGAGACCTGGCGTGTGTGTGTGTATGTGTGTGTGTGTGTGTGTGTGTGTATGTGTGTGTGTATGTGTGTGTGTGTATGTGTGTGTGTGTCTTGTGTGTGTGTGTGTGTGTGTCCATCTGAGTGAAAGGTCTGAGTGTCAATGATTCTATGATGGAGCTCCTAACTCTCTCTCACATACAGACACAATCTCACACATGAGCTGACACCTACACACGCACTAACACATACGCTAACAAACAGTAACACAGAAACACTCACACATACATGCTCATACACACACACTCTCATACACACACGTTTTCACACACACACACACACACACACTTACCTTCTCTCACTCGTTCTCACTCACTCTTCCACTCAGTCGGGGTTCAGGAGGTCTATACATCAAACAACAGATGCCCGGAAGTGAGTTACAGCATTGAACCTGATTGAGGGTTCCGTGGGGATTTCCACAGAGAGTAACAGTTACCGGGGATTGAGTACAGACAGGAATCTAATTCATTTCTGGGCGATTTATATATGGAATAACATAGAGTTCAGAAGAGAGTTACAGACTTGAATCTAATCGGTGTTGGGGTGGGAAGTGGGAGTGGGGTGATGTGGGGTTTGGGAGTAGACATTGTTGTACATAATGACAGATCCCGGGGAGTGAATTACAGACTTGAATCTAATCGGTGTTGGGGTGGGGAGTGGGGGTGGGGTGGTGATGTGGGGTTCGGGAGTAGACGTTGTTATACATAATGACAGATCCCGGGGAGTGAGTTACAGACTTGAATCTAATCGACCTTTGGGGCTTGATTCATCCACCCAGTAACTGATGCCTGGGAATGAGTTACAGGCAGGAATCTAATCAAGTGTATCAGGATGGTTTATACACAGAGTGTCAGATACCCAGGGCCGTGTTACAGACTGGAATCGAACTGAATAGTTCAATGTGGTTTTTATACAGAGTAACAGTTATTCAGGAGTGAGTTATCGAGATGATAGAAATTATAGAGTCATACAGCACGGAAACAGGTCCTTCGATCCAACTGGTCCATGCTGACCCGTTTTCCTGCACTGTGCTTACCCCCATTTGCACCATTTGGGGTGTTTCAGAACAGGAAGCACAGATTTATGGAAGTGAGTTACACCTTGGAATCTAATCGATGGGTTTCATGATAGTTTTTCTACAGAATAAAAAATTACAAATCAAAATCTGACTGAGGGTTTGAGGTGGTTTATGTCGAGAGTCGTACATAAATGGAAATCAGTTACAGATTAGAATTTTATCAAGGGGTGTGGGGTGGTTTATATTTAGAATAACAGATAAACAATTGTCAGTTACAGATTGAAATCGAACTGATGGATCAAGAGGTTTATTTATAAAAAGAACAGATATCCAACTGTGAGTTACAAACTGGAATCTACTTGTGGGCTTGGAGGAGGGTTATATGTCTAATAACTGATACCCGGGAGTTACTTACAGGCTGGAATCTATTCAAGGGGTTTGAGATGGTCTAGGTAAATAGCCACAGATACATGGGAGTGAGTTACATATTGGAATCCTATTGAGGAATTCAGGGTGGTTTGTATACAGAACAACAGAAACCCATGATTGAGTCACAGGTTGGAATCTAACTGAGGGTTTTGTGGTGATTTGTGCATAAAATAACAGAGACCCGAGAGTGAGGTACAGACTGGAATTCGTAAAAGTGGTCGGTCTGGTTTATACACAGAATATTAGAAACGCGAGAGTGTGTTATAGACTGGAATAGAATTGAGGGGAGTGGGTTATTTATATACAGAACAACCGTATATGAGAGGGGAGAAAACAAGGGAGAAAGTACCCACCATGGACCAACTCAACAATGAGCTGAGTCACACGGCATTCAACTGCTGTATGTGGAGGTTTCCATGTGTTCTGAAAGCTGGGAGAGAAACAGGCAGACCCTCACACAGTGAGCACCAGGCAGGAAGGGACAGGAGGAGATTCGGATTTCCAAATGGCATCAGATCAGAACAGTGTTAGATTTAAACATTGACTCGGCAGAGATAACTTGGAAAGGGAATTGGAGAGAGGTTAAATCACAGGAAGTTAACCTGTTCATTCCACCAACAAATGATGTGTTCCCAATTTTACCAGGAATTCGTGTGGGAAAGTGAGGAAAAGGTATCAGATTATTGTTAGTCTGCACTGAGACATTTTAATTGATCTGTGATCAGTTTCCTTTTATAGTCATAGAGTCATAGAGATGGACAGCATGGAAACAGACCCTTCGGTCCAACCCGTCCATGCCCACCATTATGTCTTGAAGTCATAAACTTCCCTCCTTTAGGTGACTGCCCACTTGCCTACATTGAACACCGTCCCCTCAGTTTTCCCCATTCACTGAAGATATTAATATCCTTTTATAATGGGGCGGAAGTGAGCACTGCAGATGCTGGAGGTTGAAGTCGAGGGATTCCTGATGAAGGGGTTTTGCCCGAAACGTCGATTTTCCTTCTCCTCGGATACTGCCTGAGCTGCTGTGTTTTTCCAGCACCACAATCTCGACTCCTTTTACAATAACACTACCATGCTGGTTACAGTGCTGTCTATCTCGCACTGTCTTATTTATCTTCAATCCTGTGTAATTACAATGACACCAACAAGCACACAACGTTTCATCCCATAGCTTTGTTTATTTGCAGATGCATTCTTTTCTTTTATTTGGAGACAACACACAATTTGAACTCCGAAAAGGTCAGAGTGGGATTTGATGAACACTTGATTTAGGGATGGGGCCTAACTACACAGGATTCAGACATGGAAAAGACTTTTGACACATCCCCCTCTCCCTTGCTGACAGAATTCCAGAGCCAAATGAGTAAGTCAGACATGTTAGGTGTGTTCCCGGCAGCCAGTTTGTGTTAGCACAACACTGACGATGACTTTATAAACGTGGAAAAGTAAGAGAGACTGACAATATCATTACAGTTTGAAAATATTGAACATTGGTCCCACACTAACATGTCACATTCTCTGGGTTTTTAAAATTCATTTGTGGGTCTTGGCCGTCCCTGGCTGGGCCAGCTTTGATAGCCCATCCCTATTTGCCATTGAGAAGGTGCTGCTGAGCTGTCTTCTTGAATCGCTACAGTCCACTTGCTGTGGGTTCACCCACAATGTCAATAGGGAGGGATTTCCAGGATTTTGACCAAACAACTGTGAAGGAATACTGGTATATTTCCAAGTGAGGGTGGTGAGTGGCTTGGAGGGCAACTTACAGCTGGTGGTGTTCCTAAGTAGCTGCTGCCCTTGTCATAGGGTCATAGAGTCATAGAGATGTACAGCACGAAAACAGACTCTTCAGTTCTACTCGTCCATGCCGACCAGATATCCCAACCCAATCTAGTCCCACCTGCCATCACCAGGTCCATATCCCTCCAAACCCTTCCTATTCATATACCCATCCAGATGCCTTTTAAATGTTGCAATTGTACTAGCCTCCACCACTTTCTCTGGCAGCTCATTCCATCTCACCCTAAAACTATGCCCTCTAGTTCCCCTCCAGGGAAGAGACTTTGTCTATTTATCCTATCCATGCCCCTCATGATTTTATAAATCTCCATAAGGTCACCCCTCAGCCTCAGGCGCTGCAGTGAAAACAGCTCCAGCCTATTCAACCTCTCTCCCTATAGCTCAAATATTCCAATCCTAGCAACATCCTTGGAAATCTTTCCTGACCACTTTCAAATTTCACACCATCTTTCCAATAGGAAGGAGACCAAAACACCACGCAATATTCCAACAATGGCCTAACCAATGTCCTGTACAGCCACAAGATGAACGCCCAACTCCTCTACTCAATACTCTGACCAATAAAGGAAAGTATACCAAGCGCCGCCTTCACTATCCTATCTAACTGTGACTCCACCTTCAACGAGCTATGAAAATGCACTCCAAGGTTCCTTTGTTCATAGAACATAGAACATAGAACATAGAACAATACAGCACAGAACAGGCCCTTTGGCCCACGATGTTGAGCCGAACTTCTATCCTAGATTAAGCACCCATCCATGTACCTATCCAAATGCCGCTTAAAGGTCGCCAATGAATCTGACTCTACCACTCCCACGGGCAGCGCATTCCATGCCCCCACCACTCTCTGGGTAAAGAACCCACCCCTGACATCTCCCCTTCCACCCTTCACCTTAAATTTATGTCCCCTTGTAACACTCTGTTGTACCCGGGGAAAAAGTTTCTGACTGTCTACTCTATCTATTCCTCTGATCATCTTATAAACCTCTATCAAGTCACCCCTCATCCTTCGCCGTTCCAACGAGAAAAGGCCGAGAACTCTCAACCTATCCTCGTACGACCTACTCTCCATTCCAGGCAACATCTTGGTAAATCTTCTCTGCACCCTCTCCAAAGCTTCCACATCTTTCCTAAAGTGAGGCGACCAGAACTGCACACAGTACTCCAAATGTGGCCTAACCAAAGTCCTGTACAGCTGCAACATCAATTCACGACTCTTGAATTCAATCCCTCTGCTAATGAACGATAATCCTCCATAGGCCTTCTTACAAACTCTATCCACCTGAGTGGCAACCTTCAAAGATCTATGTACATAGACCCCAAGATCCCTCTGTTCCTCCACCTGACCAAGAACCCTACCATTAACCCTGTATTCCGCATTCTTATTTGTTCTTCCAAAATGGACAACCTCACACTTGGCAGGGTTGAACTCCATCTGCCACTCCTCAGCCCATCTCTGCATCATATCTAAGTCCCTCTGCAGCCGACAACAGCCCTCCTCACTGTCCACAACTCCACCTATCTTTGTATCATCTGCAAATTTACTGACCCACCCTTTGACTTCCTCATCTAAGTCATTAATAAAAATTACAAACAGCAGAGGACCCAGAACTGATCCCTGCGGAACTCCACTTGTAACTGGACTCCATGCTGAATATTTACCATCTACCACCACTCTCTGACTTCGACCGGTTAGCCAGTTTTCTATCCAATTGGCCAAATTTCCCTCTATCCCATGCCTCCTGACTTTCCGCATAAGCCTATCATGGGGAACCTTATCAAATGCCTTACTAAAATCAATGTACACTACATCCACTGCTCTACCCTCATCCATATGCTTGGTCACCTCCTCGAAGAATTCAATAAGACTTGTAAGGCAAAACCTACCCTTCACAAATCCGTGCTGGCTGTCCCTAATCAAGCAGTGTCTTTCCAGATACTCGTAAATCCTATCCCTCAGTACCCTTTCCATTACTTTGCCTACCACAGAAGTAAGACTAACTGGCCTGAAATTCCCGGGGTTATCCCTATTCCCTTTTTTGAACAGGGGCACAACATTCGCTACTCTCCAGTCCCCTAGTACCACCCCCGTTGCCAGTGAAGACGAGAAGATCATTGCCAACGGTACTGCAATTTCCTCTCTTGCTTCCCACATAATCCTAGGATATATCCCGTCAGGCCCGGGGGACTTGTCTATCCTCAAGTTGTTCAAAATGTCCAACACATCTTCCTTCCTAACAGGTATCTCTTCTAGCTTATCAGTCCGTTTCACACTCTCCTCTTCAACAATACGGTCCCTCTCGTTCGTAAATACTGAAGAGAAGTACTTGTTCAAGACCTCTCCTATCTCTTCCGACTCAATACACAGTCTCCCACCACTGTCCTTAATCGGACCTACCCTCGTTCTCGTCATTCTCAGGTTTCTCACATACGCATAGAATTCCTTGGGGTTATCCTTGATCCTATCCGCCAAGGATTTTTCATGCCCTCTCTTAGCTCTCCTAATCCCTTTCTTCAGGTCCCTTCTGGCTATCCTGTATCCCTCCACTGCTCTGTCTGAACCTTGTTTCCTCAACCTTATGTAAGCCTCCTTCTTCCTCTTTACTAGACATTCAACTTCCCTCGTCAACCAAGGCTCCCTCACACGACCATTTCTTTCCTGCCTGATCGGTACATACATATCAAGGACACGTCGTATCTGCTCCTTGAAAAAGTTCCACATTTCCACCACATCCTTCCCTGACAGCCTATGCTCCCAACGTATGCTCCTCAAATCCTGTCTTACAGCATCGTAATTTCCCTTCCCCCAATTGTAAAAACTTCCTTGTTGTGCGCACCTATCTCTCTCCATAACCAAGGTGAAAGTCACAGAATTGTGGTCACCATCACCAAAATGTTCACCCACTAACAAGCCCACCACTTGTCCCGGTTCATTATCGAGTACCAAATCCAATATGGCCTCCCCTCTGGTTGGACAATCTACATACTGCGTTAGAAAAGCTTCCTGGACACACTGCACAAACACCGCCCCAACCAATCTATTTGATATAAAGAGCTTCCAATCAATATTTGGGAAGTTGAAGTCGCCCAAGACTACGACCCTGTGGCTTCTGCACCTTTCCAAAATCTGTTTCCCAATCTGTTTCTCCACATCTCTGCTGCTATTGGGGGGCCTATAATAAACACCCAACAAGGTGACTGCACCTTTCCTATTTCTGACTTCAGCCCATACTACCTCCAGAGGCAGATCCCCCTCAAACTTCCTTTCTGCAGCCGTTATACCATTTCTAATTAGCAATGCCACCCCCCCTCCTTTTTTACCACCCTCCCTAATCTTACTGAAACATCTGTAACCAGGAACCTCCAACAGCCAATCCTGTCCCTCATCTATCCATGTTTCCGTGATGGCCACAACATCGTACTCCCAGGTACCGATCCACGCCTTAAGTTCACCCACCTTATTTCTGATACTCCTTGCATTGAAGTATACGCACTTGAGCCCATCTCTGTGTCCGCAAGTAGTCCCTGTCAGTGCTACCTTCTCCACAGCCTCCCTACAGTCTTGGACATCCTGACACACAGCTAGCTTACTTGCTGGACTACAAGTCCGGATCCCATCCCCCTGCCAAATTAGTTTAAACCCCCCCGAAGAGTGCTAGCAAACCTACCCCCCAGGATATTGGTGCCCTTCTGGTTCAGGTGCAACCCGTCCTGTTTGTACAGGTCCCACCTTCCCCAGAATGCAGTCCAATTGTCCAAATATCTGAAGCCCTCCCTCCTACACCATCCTAGCAGCCACGTGTTCAACTGCACTCTCTCCCTATTCTTTGCCTCTCTGTCACGTGGCACCGGCAACAACCCAGAGATGACGACTCTGTCTGTCCTAGCTTTTAGCTTCCAGCCTAACTCCTTGAGCTCTTGAATGACCTCCCCACCCCTCTTCCTACCTATGTCGTTGGTGCCAATGTGTACCACGACTTCTGGCTGCACACCCTCCCCCTTAAGGATTCTGAAGACACGGTCCGAGATGTCTCGGACCCTAGCACCCGGGAGGCAACAAACCATCCGAGAGTCTCGCCCATGTCCACAGAACCGCCTGTCCGTCCCTCTAACTAGAGAGTCCCCTATAACTAGCGCTCTCCTCTTCTCCCCCTTTCCCTTCTGAGTCTCAGAGCTACAGACCCCTTCACTGCAGCTTACACCTGCAAGGCTCTCCCCCCCAACAGTTTCCAAAGCTGTATACTTATTTTTTAGGGGAACGACCACAGGGGAACCCTGCACTGCCTGCCTCTTCCCCTTCCCACCTCTAACTGTTACCCAGCTACCTCTGTTCTCCGGCGTAACTATGTCCCTGTAGCTTCTATCGATCACCCTCTCACCCTCTCGAATAATCCTCAGCTCATCCAGCTCCAGTTCCAGTTCCCTAACTCGTTCAGTGAGGATCAGGATCTGACTGCATTTCCTGCAGACAAAGTCGGCAGGAGTATCGGTGGTCACCCCTACCTCAAACATTCTGCAGGAGGAACATTCCACCGCCTGCGCTGCCATGACTGTACACTGTCTCCAAAAACAAGAACACTGAGTCAATAACCTGTGGACTTTAAAGTTAGGTTAGAGGAGGAGGGTGGGAGGGTGGGAGGGAGGCCCTACGAAAGTAGGACCTGGGGTCTAGAACACACCCACTCAAATACTAATCACTTGCCTTCCCGCCCAGCTATGCGCTCCAACCTCACTTCCGCTGCCCGCTACAGGTAAGTAATTTTGAAACAAACTGTCTTGCCTTAGCTGTAGTCTCCCGGGTTCGTTTTTCCTCGGCCGCTGCTCCCACTCAAATGAACAGCAAAACTCCCCAACATCTTACCATTAAATGTATAAGTACTGCTAACATTTGCTTTCCCAAAATGCTACACCTCACATTTCACTAAATTAATCTCCATCTGCCACTTCTCAGCCCACTGGCACATCTGATCAAGATCATGTTGTAATCTGAGGTAACCTTCTTTGCTGTCCACTACACCTCCAATTTTGGTGCCATCTGCAAACTTAATAACTGTACCTGTTATGCTCACTTCCACATCATTTTTATAATGACGAAAGGTAGTGGATCCAGCACCGATCTTGTGACACTCCACTGGTCACAGGCCTCCAGACTGAAAGAACAACACTCCACCACCATTCTCTGTCTTCTACCTTTGAGCCAGGTCAGTATCCAAATGGATAATTCTTCCTGTATTCCATGAGATCTAACCTTGCTACCCAGTGTCCCATTGGGGAACCTTGTGGAATGCCTTACTGAAGTCCATATAGTTCATAACTACTGCTCTGCCCTGATACTGATTCTGATACCGATGCTGCCAGATTTGCTGAGCTTCGCCAGCTATTTCTGATTTTATTTCAGCCCCAATTCAATTGGTGATGATGATGGTGTTGTTAAGTGTGTTTGAGAATAGCGAGCACTCCAGCTGGCAGGGGGATGGGGGTATAGTGGGCAACATGGCTGCCTTCCAACCAGTTGGTATGTGTTCGGATCTCAGCCATCGCACGGTGGCACCTTTGAAGTGATGTTCAATGGAAAACCCCGAGATGAAGTCAATGAGATCCATCTATCAGAAGTTTTCCAAACGTTTGAGGATGGGATACCAGCTGCTATTACACTTCCAGAGCTGACAAATCTCTGATAGATTCTCTAAATGGTTATTTCAACAGTGAGTGATTAATCCAGGAGAGTCAGCATGGGTTTCTCAGTGAAGGTTGTACCTTGTTCAATTTGAGAGAATTTCATTGAAGGAAAAAAAGATTGATCGATGGAGAGAGTGTTTGTGATGGGGATAAAATGGATGATAGGAATCGTGCTGCATTTGTGTGTCTGGAAGAACTCAGTGAGGAGAGTGTTAGACCCTCCGATCTAAGCTGGTTCAAGTATCCTTCAGGCACAACGTTGATTGGGCTTCACTGAGACAAATCCGAAACACCGTGTGGCTGCTTTCCGTGCTGTCATCTGTCTCCAAGTCCCTGGCTCTATCTGACAGTGTGTTCAATAAGGGGAACTGACAGGTTACATTGATCCTGGTGAAAGGTAAGGACGGACTGGTGATGCCTGGTAAAGGAACCAATTGGTAATGAGGAAATAGGATCTGTGCCACAATCTGTCCAACACTGACGTTTGCATTCTCCTTTATTAGCATCGTCTGGTTAACTCAGGGAAATAAAATGGGGAATTACCGGCAATTAGAGCGAATTCAATGAAAAGTAGGTGATGAAAATAGCCAGACTATCATTACAGTCAGCCCTCACAAATACAATGTGTGTATTATTTTGTTCAGTACTGTAACAGTTGTAGCATTCTGGCCAGATTGATAACAACGTTAGCTGCCAATTACACAGAGGTAGGGTTCTATTGAGTAGATTTGGCACAAAGTCAGAGTGAGGTAATGGTGTTCCCAGTGAGTCGCTGATGTGAACAGATCAAGTAGCACATTGTGGTTCACTGTGTGTGACAGTTTGAGAGGAACCACTCCAGCAGAATGACACATTCCCCGCTGACAGTGTCTCGATCTTGAAAGCCCACAATTATGTGTGACCCCGGGTCAGTGCAAAGGCTGTCCCTTACATTCCAATTGATCTGCCCGTCTGAAACAAGTTCATTTCTATCACTGTTGTACAGGGCACCAAGTGTGTCTCCATACTGTCCCATTCCCAATGTGGTTCAATGCTATCTGCTTCTCCCTGGGCCGGGGCAGATTCTCTTTGGTTTCTCGGCTTCTGGTTTGGGACATGGAGGTTCCATCTGTGGTCCCAATATGACCTGACCTGCCAAACATTTCTGAGCCAATACTGATGTCAGCAACTGCTTATGAATTGGGGCCCTGAAGTACTTGGGGATAGGCTGCACTTATTGTGTCGCACCTGAGCACTGAACTTTCCAAGGGATGTGTGAACGCTGCACATCTTTAAAAGAATTGTCCCAGGAATGTGGATATTAGTTGTGTTGATAGCATGGAAGAGCTGGGCATTTCTGTTTCGTTTGGAAGTGATTTTATTAAATAGATGTCCTCAAATTTGTGGGTCATCTGACCCAATAAAATGGAGTTAAGCTAACCCCCCCCCCCCCCCCCTCCCAGAGAGGAGGAAGGCAAACAGACACTCAGGTCAAAAGAGCAAATGGCAGAATGAGATAATTCCAAAACAAAAACAAAGAATACTTTATGAGGAGATAAAATGATCTGCCTGAGCCCGGTTTGGAACTAGATTATACCAGAACGGGATTGCATCAGCAACTGGGAAAAGCAAATCCACGTCACGGCAGGAAGGTGACAATGAGGGGACCGGAATTTCTCCAACACAGAGATGGGACAGACATGGGACAATGACAGGTCAACTACATTCCTACCAGGAATCTAGGATGATGGGAATTATCTGAGACATAGGGAATGACAGCCCATGGTAGAGCTACGATCGAGGGCTCGCTAATGTCAGGGATTCATACAATAAATGGGCATGACTGACATCACGGAGACAATGTGAGGTACATTCCCTCAACACCAAGCTGCTGGACAAAAGTCCAACACAAATTAGAAAGTACATTTCGATGTTAGCGGGGCATTAAGGAAGAGGAAAACAAGGTAGATGCAGCAAACAAAATCACATCCATCCACGAGAAAGCAATGTAATCTCTTTATGTGAAGGCAGCATTATTACAACAGCAGGCTGCCTCTCTGTTCATAAAGTGGCGGGAATTACAAGTTTTTCTAATTAACACAGTTTCCAATGATGATTCTTCCCTCGATGAGGTCATGCGTTACCTGTCACAATCTAATTTCAGTGAGAAACATCTTCGACCAACTGGGAATGATAAAGTTGCCATCATCAGAGCTGCAACGCTAATCTCCCAGTGGAGATTACACAGAATATAATCGAAACACACAGAGAATGTAACACTGCAGAGTTTAATGTTTGCATTTTTATGTGCAGGAATAAAGGATTGTCACTCTACACTGAAAATGCATCTGCCAATTCAATTAGCCAGGAAAGTTTTCTACATGGTTCTTGCCATCATTGGTGTTCCTGGTAAGTGTTTAGAAGTATTTACAATTTGTGGATGACATCTCTCCTGGTTTTCCTTGTTAATTAAGAGATTTGAATTCTGATGTAATATTCAATGTTATACCAACTCCCGAGTTGCAATATTATACAGTTAAATTAGGTATTAATAAAGTTCTGTTGCTTCATTGCTTTACTACATGATTACACTGAGTCAAATGTAATGAACTCCTGAGTCGCACCTTAGACTGGAGGCTACCTTCAGGGAAGGAGTTATTTGAAATGGCAGCAAGTATAGAACTGCAATGGATCTTGGTGAGTCAGTGCAGTGGATCTCCTAACCCCAGTGTTCCCACATTCCTGCGTGTATCTGTGTGTGTGCAGTTGTATTGATAGCAGCACATTTCCTCCTTCCTACTTTAGGGAGCACTACAGTAAAAGGGGTTTGAGCTGGTTCATCTCCTTTACACAGTGTGGGTTTCAGATTCTGTTAGCTCTGACTGTTGGATGTTCAGAATCCGCTGTCGGCTTTGGTAACTGTTGAGGAGCACGGATTGACCTTTCCAGTTATGGGAGTGATGAAGATTTGAGGAATAATTTTCTTCTTATAGAATCATGCAGCATAGAAACGGCCCCTTTGTCAATTCCTCCATCCTGACCAGATATCGCAAATTAACCTAGTCCCATTTGCCAACATTTGGCCCATATCCTTCTAAATCCTTCCTGTGCATATACCCATGCCTTTTAAATGTTTTAATTTCCCCCTTCCCCCCTCTCTCCGTCCCTCTTCCTTACCTCACCTCTCCTTTCCCCATCTCCTTCCCTCCCCCTCTCCTTCCCCATCTCCTTCCTTCCCCCTTCCCCATCTCCTTCCTTCCCCCCTCTCCTCTCCATCTCCAACTTTCCCCCTTCCTTCCCCACACTCCTTCCTCCATCTCCTTCCTTCCTCCTCTCTCCTTCCTTCCCCCTCCTTCCTTCCCCCTTTCCCCCATCTCCTTCCTTCCCCCTTCGTTCCGCCGTCTCCTTCCCCCATCTTCTTCCTGGCCCCTTCCTTCCCCCCTCCTTCCCCCAATCCCCTTCCTTCCCCTTCCTTCCCCACCCTCCTTCCCTCCATCTCCTTCCTTACCCCTTCCTTCCCCCCTCTCCATCCCCCCCTCTCCATCCCCCCTCCTTCCCGCAATCTCCTTCCTGACGGAACACAGAAGGAAGGAAACAAGCGCCCTTCCTTCCCTCCTTCCTTCCCCTTCTTCCCCCTCTCCTTCCTCACCTTCCGCCCCGATCTTCTTCCTCCCCCCTCCTTCCCCATCTCCTTCCTTCCCCCCCTCCTTCCCCCCTCCTTCCCTCTCCTTCACCCCCATCTCCTTCCTTCCCCCCTCTGCTTCCCCTCCTCCTTCCTCCCTCCTCCTTACCCCTCTCCTTCCCCTGCATCTTCTTCCTTTCCCCCCTCCTTTCCCCCTCTCCTCCCCATCTCCTTTCTTCCAACCTTCCTCCTTCCCCCACTCTCCTTCCCCCACTCACCTTCCCCCCTCCTTCCTTCCCTCTTCCTTCCCACCTACTTCCCTCACCGATCTCCTTCCTCCCCCTCCTCCCCCCTCTTGTTCCTTCCCCCCTCCTCCCCTCTACCTCCACTCTCCTTCCTTCCCCGGCTCTTTACTTCCCCTCTCTCATTCCCCCTCTCTCCTCCTCCTTCCTTCCCCGCACTCTCCTTCCACCATCTCTCCGTCCCTCTTCCTTACCCCACCTCTCATTCCCCATCTCGACATGATCCCACCCTCTCCCTTCCCCCATCTCCTTCCTTCCCCTCCCCATCTCCTTCCTTCCGACCCTCTCCTTCTTCCCCCGTCTCTCTTTCCCCCAACTCCTTCCTACCCCTCTCGTCCTTCCCCCCTCCTTCCCCTCTCCTTCCTTCCCCTCTCCTTTCCCCTCCTCTTCCTCCTTATCCTTCCTTTCCCCCCTCTCCTTCCCAACTCCTTCCTTCCCCCCTCCTTTCAACCCTCTCCTTTCCCCCTCCCCCCCTCCATCCGTCCCCCTTCCTTTCCCCACCTCCTACTCCCTCTCCTTCCTTCCTTCCCCCTTCCACCCCTCCTCCTTCACCCCTCCTTCCTTCCCTGGCTCTTTCCTTCCCCACTCTCTCCTTCCCCGCTCTCTCCTCCCCCTTCCTTCCCCCCCTCCTTCCCCCTCTCTCTCCTTACCTCACCTCTCCTTCCCATCTCCTTCCTTCCCCTTCTCCTTCCCCCATCTCCTTCCTTCCCCCCTTCCCCCCAACTCCTTCCTTCCCCCCTCTCCCATCCACCCTCCTCCCCCCTCTCTTTCCCCGCATCTCCTTCCTTCCCCCCCCATCTCCGTCCTTCCCCCCTATCACCGTCCTTCCCCAATCTCCTTCTTCCCCCCCATCTCCTTCCCCTCCTCCTTCCCCCCTCCTTCCCCATCTCCTTCCCCCCTCTCCTTCCACCTTCCTTCCCCTTCCTTCCCTCTCCTTCCTCCACCGTCCTTCACCCCCCTCTCCTTCCTTCTCCCCATCTCCTTCCTTCCCCCATCACCTTCCTTCCCCCAACTCCTTCCTTCCACACATCTCCTTACCCCCTCCTCCC
This sequence comes from Chiloscyllium punctatum, assembly GCF_047496795.1. Lineage (NCBI taxonomy): Eukaryota > Metazoa > Chordata > Chondrichthyes > Orectolobiformes > Hemiscylliidae > Chiloscyllium > Chiloscyllium punctatum. The sequence continues at coordinate 186,705 of NW_027310149.1, forward strand.
CCTTCACTGCCACCGCCTTCCTTCACCCCATCTCCTCCCCCCTCCTTACCCCCTCTCCTTCCCCCATCTCCTTCCCCCTTCCTTCACCCCTCTCCTTCCCCTTCTTTCCTTCCCCCTAACTTCCCCCCCTCCCCGTCTCCTTCCTTCCCCCTTCCCTCCCCCCCTCCTTCCGTCTTCCTTCCTTCGTCCCCCTCTCCTTCCCCCCATCTCCTTCCTTCCCCCCTCTCCTCTCCATCCCCAACTTTCCCCCTTCCTTCCCCACACTCCTTCCTCCATCTCCTTCCTTCCTCCTCTCTCCTTCCATCCCCACTTCCTTCCCCCCTTCCCCATCTCCTTCCTTCCCCCTTCCTTCCGCCCCTCTCCTTCCCCCATCTTCTTCCTGCCCCCTTCCTTCCCCCCACCTTCCCCCAATCCCCTTCCTTCCCCTTCCTTCCCCACCCTCCTTCCCTCCATCTCCTTCTTTCCCCCTTCCTTCCCCTCCTCCTTCCCCCTCTCTCCGTCCCTCTTCCTTACCTCACCTCTCCTTCCCCCATCTCTATCCTTCCCCCATCTCCTTCCTTCCCCCCTTCCCCCATCTCCTTCCTTCCCCCCTCTCCCATCCCCCCTCCTCCCCCCTCTCTTTCCCCGCATCTCCTTCCTTCCCACTTCCTTCCCCCCTCTCCATCCCCCCTCCATCCCCCCATCTCCTTCCTTACCCCCCTCCTTCCCCCAATCTCCTTCCTTCCCCCTTCCTTCCCCCTCCTTCCTTCCCCCTTCTTTCCCCCTCCTTCCTTCCCCCTTCATTCCCCCTCTCCTTCCCCCATCTCCTTCCTTCCCCCTTCCTCCCCCCTTACCCCATCTCCTTCCTTCCCCCCTCCTTCCTCATCACCTTCCTCCCCATCTTCTTCCTCCCCCCTCCTTCCCCCATCTCCTTCCTTCCCCCCCTCCTTCCCCCCCTCCTTCCACCCCTCTCCTTCACCCCCATCTCCTTCCTTCCCCCCTCTGTTTCCCCTCCTCCTTCCTTCCCCCCTTCCTTCACCCCTCTCGCCTTCCCCCACTCTCCTTCCCCCACTCTCCTTCCTTCCCTCTTCCTTCCCACCTCCTTCCCTCCCATCTCCTTCCTTTCCCCCCTCTCCTTCCCCCACTCCTTCCTTCCCCCCCTCCTTTCCCCCCCTCCTTCCTTACCCACTTTCCTTCCCCCCTCCTTCCCCCATCTCCTTCCTTCCCCCCTCCTTCCCCCCTCTCGTTCATTCCCTCCTCCCCCCCTCCTACCCCCTCTCGTTCCTTCCCCCCTCCTCCCCTCCTCCTTCCCCCCTCTCCTTCCTTCCCCGGCTCTTTACTTCCCCCCTCTCTCCTTCCCCCTCTCTCCTCCTCCTTCCTTCCCCGCACTCTCCTTCCACCATCTCTCCGTCCTTCTTCCTTATCCCACCTCTCCTTCCCCATCTCCTTTTTTCCCCCTCTCCTTCCCCCATCTCCTTCCTTCCCCCCTTCCCCCATCTCCTTCCTTGCCCCCTCTCCTTCACCCCCCCTTCTTCCCCGTCTCTCTTTCCCCATCTCCTTCCTACGCCCATCTCCGTCCTTCCCCCCTCTCCTTCCCTCCTCTCCTTCCTTCCCCTTCCTTCCACCCCTCCTTCCCCCCTCGTTCCCTCCCATATCCTTCCTTTCCCCCCTCTCCTTCCCTCACTCCTTCCTTCCCCCCTCCTTTCACCACTCTCCTTCCCCCCCTTCCCCACTCTCCTTCCTTTCCCCCCTCCTACTCCCTCTCCTTCCTTCCTTCCCTCTTCTGCCCCTCCTCCTTCCCCCCCTCTCCTTCCTTCCCCGGCTCTTTCCTTCCCCCCTCTCTCCGTCCCTCTTCCTTACCTCACCTCTCCTTCCCCCATCTCCTTCCTTCCTCTTCTCCTTCCCCCATCTCCTTCCTTCCGCCCTTCCCCCCATCTCCTTCCCCTCCTCCTGCCCCCCTCCTTCCCCCATCTCCTTCCCCCCTCTCCTTACCCCTTCCTTCCCCCTTCCTTCCCTCTCCTTCCTCCACGGTCCTTCACCCCCCTCTCCTTCCTTCTCCCCATCTCCTTCCTTCCCCCATCACCTTCCTTCCCCCCAACTCCTTCCTTCCACACATCTCCTTACCCCCTCCTCCTCCTTCACCGCCACCGCCTTCCTTCCCCCCATCTCCTCCCCCCTCCTTACCTCCTCTCCTTCCCCCATCTCCTTCCCCTTCCTTCACCCCTCTCCTTCCCCCTTCTTTCCTTCCCCCTAACTTCCCCCCCTCCCCCATCTCCTTCCTTCCCCCTTCCCTCCCCCCCCTCCTTCCGTCTTCCTTCCTTCGTCCCCCTCTCCTTCACCCCATCTCCTTCCTTCCCCCCTCTCCTCTCCATCTCCAACTTTCCCCCTTCCTTCCCCACACTCCTTCCTCCATCTCCTTCCTTCCTCCTCTCTCCTTCCTTACCCCCTTCCTTCCCCCCTTCCCCCATCTCCTTCCTTCCCCCTTCCTTCCGCCCCTCTCCTTCCCCCATCTTCTTCCTGCCCCCTTCCTTCCCCTCTCCTTCCCCCAATTCCCTTCCTTCCCCCTTCCTTCCCCACCCTCCTTCCCTCCATCTCCTTCTTTCCCGCTTCCTTCCCCTCCGCTCCCTCCTTCCCACTTCCTTCCCCCCTCTCCATCCCCCCTCCATCCCCCCATCTCCTTCCTTACCCCCCTCCTTCCCCCAATCTCCTTCCTTCCCCCTTCCTTCCCCCTCCTTCCTTCCCCCTTCTTTCCCCCTCCTTCCTTCCCCCTTCATTCCCCCTCTCCTTACCCCATCTCCTTCCTTCCCCCCTCCTCCCTCATCACCTTCCTCCCCATCTTCTTCCTCCCCCCTCCTTCCCCCATCTCCTTCCTTCCCCACCCTCCTTCCCTCCATCTCCTTCTTTCCCCCTTCCTTCCCCTCCGCTCCCTCCTTCCCCCTTCCTTCCCCCCTCTCCATCCCCCCTCCATCCCCCCATCTCCTTCCTTACCCCCCTCCTTCCTCCAATCTCCTTCCTTCCCCCTTCCTTCCCCCTCCTTCCTTCCCCCTTCATTCCCCCTCTCCTTACCCCATCTCCTTCCTTCCCCCCTCTCCATCCCCCCTCCATCCCCCCATCTCCTTCCTTACCCCCCTCCTTCCTCCAATCTCCTTCCTTCCACCTTCCTTCCCCCTCCTTCCTTCCCCCTTCATTCCCCCTCTCCTTACCCCATCTCCTTCCTTCCCCCCTCCTCCCTCATCACCTTCCTCCCCATTACCTTTCTTCCAACCTTCCCCCACTCTCCTTCCCCCACTGTCCTTCCCCCCCTTCTTCCCCCCTCTCCTTCCTTCCCTCTTCCTTCCCACCTCCTTCCCTCCCATCTCCTTCCTTTCTCCTCTCTCCTTCCCCCACTCCTTCCTTCCCCCCCTCCTTTCCCCCTCTCCTTCCTTACCCCCCTTTCCTTCCCCCCTCCTCCCCCCCTCCTTCCCCCCTCTCCTTCCTTCCCCGGCTCTTTACTTCCCCTCTCTCCTTCCCCCTCTCTCCTCCTCCTTCCTTCCCCGCACTCTCCTTCCACCATCTCTCCGTCCCTCTTCCTTACCCCACCTCTCCTTCCCCCATCTCCTTTTTCCCCCTCTCCTTCCCCCATCTCCTTCCTTCCCCCCTTCCCCCATCTCCTTCCTTCCTCCCCTCTCCTTCCCCCCTCTCCTTCACCCCCCCTTCTTCCCCGTCTCTCTTTCCCCCATCTCCTTCCTACGCCCATCTCTGTCCTTCCCCCTCTCCTTCCCCCCTATCCTTCCTTTCCCCTTCCTTCCTCCCCTCCTTCCCCCCTCGTTCCCTCCCATATCCTTCCTTTTCCCCCTCTCCTTCCCTCACTCCTTCCTTCCCCCCTCCTTTCACCCCTCTCCTTCCCCCCCTTCCCCGCTCTCCTTCCTTCCCCCTTCCTTTCCCCCCTCCCACTCCCTCTCCTTCCTTCCTTCCCTCTTCCGCCCCTCCTCCTTCCCCCCCTCTCCTTCCTTCCCCGGCTGTTTCCTTGCCCCCTCTCTCCTTCCCCCTCTCTCTGTCCCTCTTCCTTACCTCACCTCTCCTTCCCCATCTCCTTCCTTCCCCCTCTCCTTCCCCCTATCTCCTTCCTTCCCCACTTACCCCCATCTCCTTCCTTCCCCCTATCTCCGTCCTTCCCCCATCTCCTTCCTTCCCCCCATCTCCTTCCTTCCCCCCATCTCCTTCCCCTTCTCCTTCCCTCCTCCTTCCCCATCTCCTTCCCCTCCTCCTTCCCCCCTCCTTCCCCCTTCCTTCCCCCTCTCCTTCCCCATCTGCTTCCTTCCCCCTTCCTACCCCCCTTTATCCCCATCTCCTCCCCATCTCCTTCCTCCCCATCTCCTTCCTCCCCATCTCCTTCCTTCCCCCTTCCCCCCATCTCCTTCCTTCCCCTTCCTTCCCCCTCTCCTTCCTTCCCCCCTCCTTCCCCTTTCTCCTTCCCCCATCTCCTGCCTTCCCCCTCTCCTTCCCCCCTTCTTCACCCCCTCCTTCCCCATCTCTCCTTCCCTCCGATCATCTTCCTTCCCCCATTTCCTTCATTCCCCCACATCTCCTTCCTTCCCCCATCTCCTTCCCCCCTCCTTCCCCCGTTCCCCCCATCTCCTTCCTCTCCCCATCCCCTTCTCCCCTCCTTCCCCCTCTCCTTCCCCCCTCTCCTTACCCCTTCCTTCCCCTTCCTTCCCCCCTCCTTTCCCCCTCATTTCCCCCTCTCCTTCCCCACATCGTCTTCCCCCATCCCCTACCCCCTCTCCTTCCCCCTTCCTTCCGCTTTCCTTCCCCCCCACTCCTTCCCACCTCTCTCCTTTCCCCTGCTCTACATCCCCCCTCTCTCCTTCCCCCTCTCCTTTCCCCCATCTCCTTCTGCCCCTCTCCTTCCCCCTTCCGTCCCCCCTCTCCTTCCCCCCTCTCTCCTTCCCCCTTCC
>NW_027310150.1:7500-45000 GCF_047496795.1 Chiloscyllium punctatum
GACAATTTCCCATGGCCAATCCACCCCTAACCTGCACATCCCTGGACACTATGGGACAATTTCCCATGGCCAATCCACCCTAACCTGCACATCCCTGGGCACTATGGGACAATTTCCCATGGCCCCCCCCCCCCCCCCCCCCCCCCCCCCCCCCCCCCCCCCCCCCCCCCCCCCCCCCCCCCCCCCCCCCCCCCCCCCCCCCCCCCCCCCCCCCACCCCCCCCCCCCCCCCCCCCCCCCCCCCCCCCCCCCCCCCCCCCCCCCCCCCCCCACCCCACCCTAACCTGCACATCCCTAGGTACTATGGGACAATTTCCCATGGCCAATCCACCCTAACCTGTACATCCCTGGACACTATGGGACAATTTCCCATGGCCAACCCACCCTAACCTGCACATCCCTGGACACTATGGGACAATTTCCCATGGCCAACCCACCCTAACCTGCACATCCCTGGGCATTATGGGACAATTTCCCATGGCCAATCCACCCTAACCTGCACATCCCTGGACACTATGGGACAATTTCCCATGGCCAACCCACCCTAACCTGCACATCCCTGGGCACTATGGGACAATTTCCCATGGCCAATCCACCCTAACCTGCACATCCTGGAAAATATGGGACAATTTCCCATGGCCAATCCACCCTAACCTGCACATCCCTAGGTACTATGGGACAATTTCCCATGGCCAACCCACCCTAACCTGCACATCCCTGGACACTATGGGACAATTTCCCATGGCCAACCCACCCTAACCTGCACATCCCTGGGCACTATGGGACAATTTCCCATGGCCAACCCACCCTAACCTGCACATCCCTGGGCAATATGGGACAATTTCCCATGGCCAATCCACCCTAACCTGCACATCCCTGGACACTATGGGACAATTTCCCACGGCCAATCCACCCTAACCTGCACATCCCTGGGCACTATGGGACAATTTCCCATGGCCAATCCACCCTAACCTGCACATCCCTGGGCACAATGGGACAATTTCCGATGGCCAATCCACCCTAACCTGCACATCCCTGGACACTATGGGACAATTTCCCATGGCCAATCCACCCTAACCTGCACATCCCTGGACACTATGGGACAATTTCCCATGGCCAATCCACCCTAACCTGCACATCCCTGGACACTATGGGACAATTTCCCATGCCCAACCCACCCTAATCTGCACATCCCTGGACACTATGGGACAATTTCCCATGGCCAATCCACCCTAACCTGCACATCCCTGGACACTATGGGACAATTTCCCATTCCCAACCCACCCTAACCTGCACATCCCTGGACACTATGGGACAATTTCCCACGGCCAATCCACCCTAACCTGCACATCCCTGGACACGATGGGACAATTTCCCACGGCCAATCCACCCTAACCTGCACATCCCTGGACACTATGGGACAATTTCCGATGGCCAATCCACCCTAACCTGCACATCCCTGGGCACAATGGGACAATTTCCCATGGCCAATCCACCCTAACCTGCACATCCCTGGACACTATGGGACAATTTCCCATGGCCAATCCAGCCTAAACCTGCACATCCCTGGGCACTATGGGACAATTTCCCATGGCCAACCCACCCTAACCTGCACATCCCTGGACACTATGTGACAATTTCCCATGGCCAATCCACCCTAACCTGCACATCCCAGGACACTATGGGACAATTTCCCATGGCCAATCCACCCTAACCTGCACATCCCTGGACACTATGGGACAATTTCCGATGGCCAATCCACCCTAACCTGCACATCCCTGGGCACAATGGGACAATTTCCCATGGCCAATCCACCCTAACCTGCACATCCCTGGGCATTATGGGACAATTTCCCATGGCCAATCCAGCCTAAACCTGCACATCCCTGGGCACTATGGGACAATTTCCCATGGCCAACCCACCCTAACCTGCACATCCCTGGACACTATGGGACAATTTCCCATGGCCAATCCACCCTAACCTGCACATCCCTGGACACAATGGGACAATTTCCCATGGCCAATCCACCCTAACCTGCAAATCCCTGGACACTATGTGACAATTTCCCATGGCCAATCCACACTAACCTGCACATCCCTGGGCACTATTGGACAATTTCCCATGGCCAATCCACCCTAACCTACACATCCCTGGGCACTATGGGACAATTTCCCATGGCCAATCCACCCTAACCTGCACATCCGTGGGCACTATGGGACAATTTCCCATGGCCAAACCACCCTAACCTGCACATCCCTGGACACTATGGGACAGTTCCCCATGGCCAACCCACCCTAACCTGCACATCCCTGGGCACTATGGGACAATTTCCCATGGCCAATCCACCCTAACCTGCACATCCCTGGGCACTATGGGACAATTTCCCATGGCCAATCCACCCTAATCTGCACATCCCTGGGCACTATGGGACAATTTCCCATGGCCAATCCACCCTAACCTGCACATCCCTGGACACTATGGGACAATTTCCCATGGCCAATCCACCCTAACCTGCACTTCCCAGGACACTATGGGACAATTTCCCATGGCCAATCTACCCTAACCTGCACATCCCTGGGCACTATGGGACAATTTCCCATGGCCAACCCACCCCAACCTGCACATCCCTGGGCACTGTGGGACAATTTCCCATGGCCAATCCACCCTAACCTGCACATCCCTGGACACTATGGGACAATTTCCCATGGCCAACCCACCCTAACCTGCACATCCCTGGGCACTATGGGACAATTTCCCATGGCCAACCCACCCCAACCTGCACATCCCTGGACACTATGGGACAATTTCCCACGGCCAATCCACCCTAACCTGCACATCCCTGGGCACTGTGGGACAATTTCCCACGGCCAATCCACCCTAACCTGCACATCCCTGGATACTATTGGACAATTTCCCATGGCCAATCTACCCTAACCTGCACATCCCAGGACACTATGGGACAATTTCCCACGGCCAATCCACCCTAACCTGCACATCCCTGGGCACTGTGGGACAATTTCCCACGGCCAATCCACCCTAACCTGCACATCCCTGGACACTATGGGACAATTTCCCATGGCCAATCTACCCTAACCTGCACATCCCAGGACACTATGGGACAATTTCCCACGGCCAATCCACCCTAACCTGCACATCCCTGGGCACTGTGGGACAATTTCCCACGGCCAATCCACCCTAACCTGCACACCCCTGGACACTATTGGACAATTTCCCATGGCCAATCCACCCTAACCTGCACTTCCCAGGACACTATGGGACAATTTCCCATGGCCAATCTACCCTAACCTGCACATCCCTGGGCACTATGGGACAATTTCCCATAGCCAACCCACCCCAACCTGCACATCCCTGGACACTATGGGACAATTTCCCATGGCCAATCCACCCTAACCTGCACATCCCTGGACACTATGGGACAATTTCCCATGGCCAACCCACCCTAACCTGCACATCCCTGGGCACTATGGGACAATTTCCCATGGCCAACCCACCCCAACCTGCACATCCCTGGACACTATGGGACAATTTCCAACGGCCAATCCACCCTAACCTGCACATCCCTGGGCACTGTGGGACAATTTCCCACGGCCAATCCACCCTAACCTGCACATCCCTGGACACTATGGGACAATTTCCCATGGCCAACCCACCCTAACCTGCACATCCCAGGACACTATGGGACAATTTCCCACGGCCAATCCACCCTAACCTGCACATCCCTGGGCACTGTGGGACAATTTCCCACGGCCAATCCACCCTAACCTGCACATCCCTGGGCACTATGGGACAATTTCCTATAGCCAACCCACCCCAACCTGCACATCCCTGGACACTATGGGACAATTTCCCATGGCCAATCCACCCTAACCTGCACATCCCTGGACACTATGGGACAATTTCCCGTGGCCAATCCACCCTAACCTGCACATCCCTGGACACTATGGGACAATTTCCGATGGCCAATCCACCCTAACCTGCACATCCCTGGGCACAATGGGACAATTTCCCATGGCCAATCCACCCTAACCTGCACATCCCTGGACACTATGGGACAATTTCCCATGGCCAATCCAGCCTAAACCTGCACATCCCTGGGCACTATGGGACAATTTCCCATGGCCAACCCACCCTAACCTGCACATCCCTGGACACTATGTGACAATTTCCCATGGCCAATCCACCCTAACCTGCACATCCCTGGACACTATGGGACAATTTCCCATGGCCAATCCACCCTAACCTGCACATCCCTGGACACTATGGGACAATTTCCGATGGCCAATCCACCCTAACCTGCACATCCCTGGGCACAATGGGACAATTTCCCATGGCCAATCCACCCTAACCTGCACATCCCTGGGCATTATGGGACAATTTCCCATGGCCAATCCAGCCTAAACCTGCACATCCCTGGGCACTATGGGACAATTTCCCATGGCCAACCCACCCTAACCTGCACATCCCTGGACACTATGGGACAATTTCCCATGGCCAATCCACCCTAACCTGCACATCCCTGGACACAATGGGACAATTTCCCATGGCCAATCTACCCTAACCTGCACATCCCAGGACACTATGGGACAATTTCCCACGGCCAATCCACCCTAACCTGCACATCCCTGGGCACTGTGGGACAATTTCCCACGGCCAATCCACCCTAACCTGCACATCCCTGGACACTATGGGACAATTTCCCATGGCCAATCTACCCTAACCTGCACATCCCAGGACACTATGGGACAATTTCCCACGGCCAATCCACCCTAACCTGCACATCCCTGGGCACTGTGGGACAATTTCCCACGGCCAATCCACCCTAACCTGCACACCCCTGGACACTATTGGACAATTTCCCATGGCCAATCCACCCTAACCTGCACTTCCCAGGACACTATGGGACAATTTCCCATGGCCAATCTACCCTAACCTGCACATCCCTGGGCACTATGGGACAATTTCCCATAGCCAACCCACCCCAACCTGCACATCCCTGGACACTATGGGACAATTTCCCATGGCCAATCCACCCTAACCTGCACATCCCTGGACACTATGGGACAATTTCCCATGGCCAACCCACCCTAACCTGCACATCCCTGGGCACTATGGGACAATTTCCCATGGCCAACCCACCCCAACCTGCACATCCCTGGACACTATGGGACAATTTCCCACGGCCAATCCACCCTAACCTGCACATCCCTGGGCACTGTGGGACAATTTCCCACGGCCAATCCACCCTAACCTGCACATCCCTGGACACTATGGGACAATTTCCCATGGCCAACCCACCCTAACCTGCACATCCCAGGACACTATGGGACAATTTCCCACGGCCAATCCACCCTAACCTGCACATCCCTGGGCACTGTGGGACAATTTCCCACGGCCAATCCACCCTAACCTGCACATCCCTGGGCACTATGGGACAATTTCCTATAGCCAACCCACCCCAACCTGCACATCCCTGGACACTATGGGACAATTTCCCATGGCCAATCCACCCTAACCTGCACATCCCTGGACACTATGGGACAATTTCCCATGGCCAATCCACCCTAACCTGCACATCCCTGGACACTATGGGACAATTTCCGATGGCCAATCCACCCTAACCTGCACATCCCTGGGCACAATGGGACAATTTCCCATGGCCAATCCACCCTAACCTGCACATCCCTGGACACTATGGGACAATTTCCCATGGCCAATCCAGCCTAAACCTGCACATCCCTGGGCACTATGGGACAATTTCCCATGGCCAACCCACCCTAACCTGCACATCCCTGGACACTATGTGACAATTTCCCATGGCCAATCCACCCTAACCTGCACATCCCTGGACACTATGGGACAATTTCCCATGGCCAATCCACCCTAACCTGCACATCCCTGGACACTATGGGACAATTTCCGATGGCCAATCCACCCTAACCTGCACATCCCTGGGCACAATGGGACAATTTCCCATGGCCAATCCACCCTAACCTGCACATCCCTGGGCATTATGGGACAATTTCCCATGGCCAATCCAGCCTAAACCTGCACATCCCTGAGCACTATGGGACAATTTCCCATGGCCAACCCACCCTAACCTGCACATCCCTGGACACTATGGGACAATTTCCCATGGCCAATCCACCCTAACCTGCACATCCCTGGGCATTATGGGACAATTTCCCATGGCCAATCCAGCCTAAACCTGCACATCCCTGGGCACTATGGGACAATTTCCCATGGCCAACCCACCCTAACCTGCACATCCCTGGACACTATGGGACAATTTCCCATGGCCAATCCACCCTAACCTGCACATCCCTGGACACAATGGGACAATTTCCCATGGCCAATCTACCCTAACCTGCACATCCCAGGACACTATGGGACAATTTCCCACGGCCAATCCACCCTAACCTGCACATCCCTGGGCACTGTGGGACAATTTCCCACGGCCAATCCACCCTAACCTGCACATCCCTGGACACTATGGGACAATTTCCCATGGCCAATCTACCCTAACCTGCACATCCCAGGACACTATGGGACAATTTCCCACGGCCAATCCACCCTAACCTGCACATCCCTGGGCACTGTGGGACAATTTCCCACGGCCAATCCACCCTAACCTGCACACCCCTGGACACTATTGGACAATTTCCCATGGCCAATCCACCCTAACCTGCACTTCCCAGGACACTATGGGACAATTTCCCATGGCCAATCTACCCTAACCTGCACATCCCTGGGCACTATGGGACAATTTCCCATAGCCAACCCACCCCAACCTGCACATCCCTGGACACTATGGGACAATTTCCCATGGCCAATCCACCCTAACCTGCACATCCCTGGACACTATGGGACAATTTCCCATGGCCAACCCACCCTAACCTGCACATCCCTGGGCACTATGGGACAATTTCCCATGGCCAACCCACCCCAACCTGCACATCCCTGGACACTATGGGACAATTTCCCACGGCCAATCCACCCTAACCTGCACATCCCTGGGCACTGTGGGACAATTTCCCACGGCCAATCCACCCTAACCTGCACATCCCTGGACACTATGGGACAATTTCCCATGGCCAAGCCACCCTAACCTGCACATCCCAGGACACTATGGGACAATTTCCCACGGCCAATCCACCCTAACCTGCACATCCCTGGGCACTGTGGGACAATTTCCCACGGCCAATCCACCCTAACCTGCACATCCCTGGGCACTATGGGACAATTTCCTATAGCCAACCCACCCCAACCTGCACATCCCTGGACACTATGGGACAATTTCCCATGGCCAATCCACCCTAACCTGCACATCCCTGGACACTATGGGACAATTTCCCATGGCCAATCCACCCTAACCTGCACATCCCTGGACACTATGGGACAATTTCCGATGGCCAATCCACCCTAACCTGCACATCCCTGGGCACAATGGGACAATTTCCCATGGCCAATCCACCCTAACCTGCACATCCCTGGACACTATGGGACAATTTCCCATGGCCAATCCAGCCTAAACCTGCACATCCCTGGGCACTATGGGACAATTTCCCATGGCCAACCCACCCTAACCTGCACATCCCTGGACACTATGGGACAATTTCCCATGGCCAATCCACCCTAACCTGCACATCCCTGGACACAATGGGACAATTTCCCATGGCCAACCCACCCTAACCTGCACATCCCAGGACACTATGGGACAATTTCCCACAGCCAATCCACCCTAACCTGCACATCCCTGGGCACTGTGGGACAATTTCCCACGGCCAATCCACCCTAACCTGCACATCCCTGGACACTATGGGACAATTTCCCATGGCCAATCTACCCTAACCTGCACATCCCAGGACACTATGGGACAATTTCCCACGGCCAATCCACCCTAACCTGCACATCCCTGGGCACTGGGGGACAATTTCCCACGGCCAATCCACCCTAACCTGCACATCCCTGGACACTATGGGACAATTTCCGATGGCCAATCCACCCTAACCTGCACATCCCTGGGCACAATGGGACAATTTCCCATGGCCAATCCACCCTAACCTGCACATCCCTGGACACTATGGGACAATTTCCCATGGCCAATCCAGCCTAAACCTGCACATCCCTGGGCACTATGGGACAATTTCCCATGGCCAACCCACCCTAACCTGCACATCCCTGGACACTATGTGACAATTTCCCATGGCCAATCCACCCTAACCTGCACATCCCTGGACACTATGGGACAATTTCCCATGGCCAATCCACCCTAACCTGCACATCCCTGGACACTATGGGACAATTTCCGATGGCCAATCCACCCTAACCTGCACATCCCTGGGCACAATGGGACAATTTCCCATGGCCAATCCACCCTAACCTGCACATCCCTGGGCATTATGGGACAATTTCCCATGGCCAATCCAGCCTAAACCTGCACATCCCTGGGCACTATGGGACAATTTCCCATGGCCAACCCACCCTAAACTGCACATCCCAGGACACTATGGGACAATTTCCCATGGCCAATCCACCCTAACCTGCACATCCCTGGGCATTATGGGACAATTTCCCATGGCCAATCCAGCCTAAACCTGCACATCCCTGGGCACTATGGGACAATTTCCCATGGCCAACCCACCCTAACCTGCACATCCCAGGACACTATGGGACAATTTCCCACGGCCAATCCACCCTAACCTGCACATCCCTGGGCACTGTGGGACAATTTCCCACGGCCAATCCACCCTAACCTGCACATCCCTGGGCACTGTGGGACAATTTCCCATGGCCAATCCACCCTAACCTGCACATCCCTGGACACTATGGGACAATTTCCGATGGCCAATCCACCCTAACCTGCACATCCCTGGGCACAATGGGACAATTTCCCATGGCCAATCCACCCTAACCTGCACATCCCTGGGCATTATGGGACAATTTCCCATGGCCAATCCAGCCTAAACCTGCACATCCCTGGGCACTATGGGACAATTTCCCATGGCCAACCCACCCTAACCTGCACATCCCTGGACACTATGGGACAATTTCCCATGGCCAATCCACCCTAACCTGCACATCCCTGGGCATTATGGGACAATTTCCCATGGCCAATCCAGCCTAAACCTGCACATCCCTGGGCATTATGGGACAATTTCCCATGGCCAATCCAGCCTAAACCTGCACATCCCTGGACACTATGGGACAATTTCCCATGGCCAATCCAGCCTAAACCTGCACATCCCTGGGCACTATGGGACAATTTCCCATGGCCAACCCACCCTAACCTGCACATCCCTGGACACTATGTGACAATTTCCCATGGCCAATCCACCCTAACCTGCACATCCCTGGACACTATGGGACAATTTCCCATGGCCAATCCACCCTAACCTGCACATCCCTGGACACTATGGGACAATTTCCGATGGCCAATCCACCCTAACCTGCACATCCCTGGGCTCAATGGGACAATTTCCCATGGCCAATCCACCCTAACCTGCACATCCCTGGGCATTATGGGACAATTTCCCATGGCCAATCCAGCCTAAACCTGCACATCCCTGGGCACTATGGGACAATTTCCCATGGCCAACCCACCCTAACCTGCACATCCCTGGACACTATGGGACAATTTCCCATGGCCAATCCACCCTAACCTGCACATCCCTGGGCATTATGGGACAATTTCCCATGGCCAATCCAGCCTAAACCTGCACATCCCTGGACACTATGGGACAATTTCCCATGGCCAACCCACCCTAACCTGCACATCCCTGGACACTATGGGACAATTTCCCATGGCCAATCCACCCTAACCTGCACATCCCTGGACACAATGGGACAATTTCCCATGGCCAATCCACCCTAACCTGCAAATCCCTGGACACTATGTGACAATTTCCCATGGCCAATCCACACTAACCTGCACATCCCTGGGCACTATGGGACAATTTCCCATGGCCAATCCACCCTAACCTACACATCCCTGGGCACTATGGGACAATTTCCCATGGCCAATCCACCCTAACCTGCACATCCGTGGGCACTATGGGACAATTTCCCATGGCCAAACCACCCTAACCTGCACATCCCTGGACACTATGGGACAGTTCCCCATGGCCAACCCACCCTAACCTGCACATCCCTGGGCACTATGGGACAATTTCCCATGGCCAATCCACCCTAACCTGCACATCCCTGGGCACTATGGGACAATTTCCCATGGCCAATCCACCCTAATCTGCACATCCCTGGGCACTATGGGACAATTTCCCATGGCCAATCCACCCTAACCTGCACATCCCTGGACACTATGGGACAATTTCCCATGGCCAATCCACCCTAACCTGCACTTCCCAGGACACTATGGGACAATTTCCCATGGCCAATCTACCCTAACCTGCACATCCCTGGGCACTATGGGACAATTTCCCATGGCCAACCCACCCCAACCTGCACATCCCTGGGCACTGTGGGACAATTTCCCATGGCCAATCCACCCTAACCTGCACATCCCTGGACACTATGGGACAATTTCCCATGGCCAACCCACCCTAACCTGCACATCCCTGGGCACTATGGGACAATTTCCCATGGCCAACCCACCCCAACCTGCACATCCCTGGACACTATGGGACAATTTCCCACGGCCAATCCACCCTAACCTGCACATCCCTGGCCACTGTGGGACAATTTCCCACGGCCAATCCACCCTAACCTGCACATCCCTGGACACTATTGGACAATTTCCCATGGCCAATCTACCCTAACCTGCACATCCCAGGACACTATGGGACAATTTCCCACGGCCAATCCACCCTAACCTGCACATCCCTGGGCACTGTGGGACAATTTCCCACGGCCAATCCACCCTAACCTGCACATCCCTGGACACTATGGGACAATTTCCCATGGCCAATCTACCCTAACCTGCACATCCCAGGACAGTATGGGACAATTTCCCACGGCCAATCCACCCTAACCTGCACATCCCTGGGCACTGTGGGACAATTTCCCACGGCCAATCCACCCTAACCTGCACACCCCTGGACACTATTGGACAATTTCCCATGGCCAATCCACCCTAACCTGCACTTCCCAGGACACTATGGGACAATTTCCCATGGCCAATCTACCCTAACCTGCACATCCCCGGGCACTATGGGACAATTTCCCATAGCCAACCCACCCCAACCTGCACATCCCTGGACACTATGGGACAATTTCCCATGGCCAATCCACCCTAACCTGCACATCCCTGGACACTATGGGACAATTTCCCATGGCCAACCCACCCTAACCTGCACATCCCTGGGCACAATGGGACAATTTCCCATGGCCAACCCACCCCAACCTGCACATCCCTGGACACTATGGGACAATTTCCCACGGCCAATCCACCCTAACCTGCACATCCCTGGGCACTGTGGGACAATTTCCCACGGCCAATCCACCCTAACCTGCACATCCCTGGACACTATGGGACAATTTCCCATGGCCAATCTACCCTAACCTGCACATCCCAGGACACTATGGGACAATTTCCCACGGCCAATCCACCCTAACCTGCACATCCCTGGGCACTGTGGGACAATTTCCCACGGCCAATCCACCCTAACCTGCGCATCCCTGGACACTATGGGACAATTTCCCACGGCCAATCCACCCTAACCTGCACATCCCTGGACACTATGGGACAATTTCCCATGGCCAATCTACCCTAACCTGCACATCCCAGGACACTATGGGACAATTTCCCACGGCCAATCCACCCTAACCTGCACATCCCTGGACACTGTGGGACAATTTCCCATGGCCAATCCACCCTAACCTGCACATCCCTGGACACTATGGGACAATTTCCCATGGCCAATCTACCCTAACCTGCACATCCCAGGACACTATGGGACAATTTCCCACGGCCAATCCACCCTAACCTGCACATCCCTGGTCACTGTGGGACAATTTCCCACGGCCAATCCACCCTAACCTGCACACCCCTGGACACTATTGGACAATTTCCCATGGCCAATCCACCCTAACCTGCACTTCCCAGGACACTATGGGACAATTTCCCATGGCCAATCTACCCTAACCTGCACATCCCTGGGCACTATGGGACAATTTCCCATAGCCAACCCACCCCAACCTGCACATCCCTGGACACTATGGGACAATTTCCCATGGCCAATCCACCCTAACCTGCACATCCCTGGACACTATGGGACAATTTCCCATGCCCAACCCACCCTAACCTGCACATCCCTGGGCACTATGGGACAATTTCCCATGGCCAACCCACCCCAACCTGCACATCCCTGGACACTATGGGACAATTTCCCACGGCCAATCCACCCTAACCTGCACATCCCTGGGCACTATGGGACAATTTCCCACGGCCAATCCACCCTAACCTGCACATCCCTGGACACTATGGGACAATTTCCCACGGCCAATCCACCCTAACCTGCACATCCCTGGACACTATGGGACAATTTCCCATGGCCAATCTACCCTAACCTGCACATCCCAGGACACTATGGGACAATTTCCCACGGCCAATCCACCCTAACCTGCACATCCCTGGGCACTGTGGGACAATTTCCCACGGCCAATCCACCCTAACCTGCGCATCCCTGGACACTATGGGACAATTTCCCACGGCCAATCCACCCTAACCTGCACATCCCTGGACACTATGGGACAATTTCCCATGGCCAATCTACCCTAACCTGCACATCCCAGGACACTATGGGACAATTTCCCACGGCCAATCCACCCTAACCTGCACATCCCTGGACACTGTGGGACAATTTCCCATGGCCAATCCACCCTAACCTGCACATCCCTGGACACTATGGGACAATTTCCCATGGCCAATCTACCCTAACCTGCACATCCCTGGGCACTATGGGACAATTTCCCATGGCCAATCCACCCTAACCTGCACATTTTTGGACTGTGGGAGGAACCCCACGCAGACACGGGGGGAACATGCAAACCCCACACATACAGTGGCTCGAGGCTGGAATTGAACCTGGGTCCCTGGCGCTAGGAGGCAGCAGTGCCAACCACTGAGCTACCAGGTTCTGGGTGGTGTTAGCTCCCACTGTCCATGTTCAGGTTGCTCTCCATCCAGCTCCAACACAATGTGAAGGTAATACTGGGTCTCAGTACAAAGCCAGGCACCAGCAGCTGACACTGTCCTCAGGTTTGGATGCAGATAGAACTCAAGGCCATTCAGCCCCTCCTCCTCCAGCCTGTCACACAGGAACAGGAGGCCATTCAGCCCCTCCTCGAGCCTGTCACACAGGAACAGGAGGCCATTCAGCCCCTCCTCCTCCAGCCTGTCACACAGGAACAGGAGGCCATTCAGCCCCTCCTCGAGCCTGTCACACAGGAACAGGAGGCCATTCAGCCCCCTCCTCCTCCAGTCTGTCACACAGGAACAGGAGACCATTTGGCCCCCTCCTCAAACCTGACTGATCCTGGTTTGAATGCTTGCTTGAGTATGGGGTCAGGGCAATGTGTTGTAAGTGTGTTTGTGTGTGTTTGTGTGTTTGAGGATGGGGTGTTTGTGTGTGTGTTTGGGGATGGGGTGTTAGCGTGTGTGTGTGTTTGGGGATGGGGCGTTTGTGTGTGTGTGTTTGGGGTTGGGGTGTTTGTGTGTGTGTGTTTATAGGGATGGGGTGTTAGTGTGTGTGTTTGTGTGCGCATTTGGGGATAGGGTGTTTGTGTGTGTGTTTGGGGATGGAGCATTTGTGTGTGCGTGTGTCCAGGGATGTGCAGGTTAGGGTGGATTGGCCATGAGAAATTGTCCCATAGTGCCCAGGGATGTGCAGGTTAGGGTGGATAGGGTGTGTGTGTGTATTTGGGGATGGGACGTTAGTATGTGTGTTTGTGTGTGTTTAGGGATGGGGTGTTAGTGTGTGTGTGTTTGTTTGGGGATGGGGTGTTAGTGTGTGTCTGTGTGCGTTTGGGGACGGGGCGTTAGTGTGTGTGTGTATTTGGGGATGGGACGTTAGTGTGTGTGTTTCGGGATGGGGTGTTTGTGTGTGTTTGGGGATGGAGTGTTTGTGTGTGTGTGTGTCTGCGTTTGGGGACAGGGCGTTAGTGTGTGTGTGTGTATTTGGGGATGGGGCGTTAGTGTGTGTGTGTGTTTGGGGATGGGGCGTTTGTGTGTGTGTGTGTGTTTGGGGATGGAGTGTTTGTGTGTGTGTGTTTGGGGATGGGGTGTTTGTGTGTGTGTTTGGGGATGGGGTGTTTGTGTGTGTGTGTTTGGGGATGGGGTGTTTGTGTTTGTGTGTGTGTTTGGGGATGGGGCGTTAGTGTGTGTGTGTGTGTGTGTGTGTTTGGGGATGGGGCGTTAGTGTGTGTGTGTGTGTTTGGGGATGGGGCGTTTGTGTGGGTGTTGGGGGACAGGAGTTTGTGTGTGGGTGTGTGTTGGGGGACAGGAGTTTGTGTGTGGGTGTGTGTGTGTTGGGGGACAGGGGTTTGTGTGTGGGTGTGTATGTGTTGGGGGACAGGAGTTTGTGTATGGGTGTGTATGTGTTGGGGGACAGGAGTTTGTGTGTGGGTGTGTGTTGGGGGACAGGGGTATGTGTGTGGGTGTGTATGTGTTGGGGGACAGGAGTTTGTGTGTGTGTGTGTGTGTGTGTGTTTGGGGATGGGGCGTTAGTGTGTGTGTGTGTGTGTTGGGGGACAGGAGTTTGTGTGTGGGTGTGTGTTGGGGGACAGGAGTTTGTGTGTGGGTGTGTGTGTGTTGGGGGACAGGTGTTTGTGTGTGGGTGTGTGTTGGGGGACAGGAGTTTGTGTGTGTGGGTGTGTGTGTGTTGGGGGACAGGAGTTTGTGTGTGGGTGTGTGTGTGTTGGGGGACAGGAGTTTGTGTGCGTGTGTGTGTGTGTTGGGGGACAGGAGATTGTGTGCGTGTGTGTTGTGGACAGGAGTTTGTGTGTGGGTGTGTGTGTGTTGGGGGACAGGAGTTTGTGTGTGGGTGTGTGTGTGTTGGGGGACAGGAGTTTGTGTGTGGGTGTGTGTGTGTTGGGGGACAGGAGTTTGTGTGTGGGTGTGTGTGTGTTGGGGGACAGGAGTTTGTGTGTGGGTGTGTGTGTGTTGGGGGACAGGAGTTTGTGTGCGGGTGTGTGTGTGTGGGTGTGTTGGGGGACAGGAGTTTGTGTGTGGGGGTGTGTTGGGGACAGGAGTTTGTGTGTGTGGGTGTGTGTGTGTTTGGGGATGGGGCGTTAGTGTGTGTGTGTGTGTGTTTGGGGATTGGGCGTTTGTGTGTGTGTGGGTGTTGGGGGACAGGAGTTTGTGTGTGGGTGTGTGTTGGGGGACAGGAGTTTGTGTGCGGGTGTGTGTGTGTGGGTGTGTTGGGGGACAGGAGTTTGTGTGTGGGTGTGTATGTGTTGGGGGACAGGAGTTTGTGTGTGGGTGTGTGTGTGTTGGGGGACAGGAGTTTGTGTGTGGGTGTGTGTTGGGGGACAGGAGTTTGTGTGCGGGTGTGTGTGTGTGGGTGTGTTGGGGGACAGGAGTTTGTGTGTGGGGGTGTGTTGGGGACAGGAGTTTGTGTGTGTGGGTGTGTGTGTGTTTGGGGATGGGGCGTTAGTGTGTGTGTGTGTGTGTTTGGGGATTGGGCGTTTGTGTGTGTGTGGGTGTTGGGGGACAGGAGTTTGTGTGTGGGTGTGTGTTGGGGGACAGGAGTTTGTGTGTGGGTGTGTGTGTGTTGGGGGACAGGGGTTTGTGTGTGGGTGTGTATGTGTTGGGGGACAGGAGTTTGTGTATGGGTGTGTATGTGTTGGGGGACAGGAGTTTGTGTGTGGGTGTGTGTTGGGGGACAGGGGTTTGTGTGTGGGTGTGTATGTGTTGGGGGACAGGAGTTTGTGTGTGTGTGTGTGTGTGTGTGTTTGGGGATGGGGCGTTAGTGTGTGTGTGTGTGTGTTGGGGGACAGGAGTTTGTGTGTGCGTGTGTGTTGGGTGCCAGGAGTTTGTGTGTGGGTGTGTGTGTGTTGGGGGACATGTGTTTGTGTGTGGGTGTGTGTTGGGGGACAGGAGTTTGTGTGTGGGTGTGTGTGTGTTGGGGGACAGGAGTTTGTGTGTGGGTGTGTATGTGTTGGGGGACAGGAGTTTGTGTGTGGGTGTGTGTGTGTTGGGGGACAGGAGTTTGTGTGTGCGTGTGTGTGTGTTGGGGGACAGGAGTTTGTGTGTGGGTGTGTGTGTGTTGGGGAACAGGTGTTTGTGTGTGGGTGTGTGTTGGGGGACAGGAGTTTGTGTGTGCGTGTGTGTGTTGGGGGACAGGAGTTTGTGTGCGTGTGTGTGTGTGTTGGGGGACAGGAGTTTGTGTGTGCGTGTGTGTGTGTTGGGGGACAGGAGTTTGTGTGCGTGTGTGTTGTGGACAGGAGTTTGTGTGTGGGTGTGTGTGTGTTGGGGGACAGGAGTTTGTGTGCGTGTGTGTGTGTGTTGGGGGACAGGAGTTTGTGTGCGTGTGTGTTGTGGACAGGAGTTTGTGTGTGGGTGTGTGTGTGTTGGGGGACAGGAGTTTGTGTGTGGGTGTGTGTGTGTTGGGGGACAGGAGTTTGTGTGTGGGTGTGTATGTGTTGGGGGACAGGAGTTTGTGCATGGGTGTGTATGTGTTGGGGGACAGGAGTTTGTGTGTGGGTGTGTGTTGGGGGACAGGGGTTTGTGTGTGGGTGTGTGTGTGTTGGGGGACAGGAGTTTGTGTGTGTGTGTGTGTGTTTGGGGATGGGGCGTTAGTGTGTGTGTGTGTGTTTGGGGATGGGGCGTTAGTGTGTGTGTGTGTGTTGGGGGACAGGAGTTTGTGTGTGCGTGTGTGTTGGGGGACAGGAGTTTGTGTGTGGGTGTGTGTGTGTTGGGGGACAGGTGTTTGTGTGTGGGTGTGTGTTGGGGGACAGGAGTTTGTGTGTGGGTGTGTGTGTGTTGGGGGACAGGAGTTTGTGTGTGGGTGTGTATGTGTTGGGGGACAGGAGTTTGTGTGTGGGTGTGTGTGTGTTGGGGGACAGGAGTTTGTGTGTGGGTGTGTGTTGGGAGCTGAGGCGTTTCCATGTGCCTGTGTTTGAGAATATAAGCTGAACTGTTGGGAACCCTTCGAGACCAGCAACAAGCAGGACCCAGGCCGTCCCGAACAGCTTTAACCTGATCAGCTTCCCACAGTGATTCAGTCTGTCAGACAGCAACTGCCTCATCTCCAACATGTCACCCAACAGCACCCCCACAGGGCGTACACGACAACCCCCCACAGGGCGTACAGGACAGCACCCCCACAGGGCGTACAGGACAGCACCCCCACAGGGCGTACACGACACCACCCCCTCAGGGCGTACAGGACAGCACCCCCACAGGGCGTACAGGACAGCACCCCCTCAAGGAGTACAGGACAGCACCCCCACAGGGCGTACAGGACAGCACCCCCTCAAGGAGTACAGGACAGCACCCCCACAGGGCGTACAGGACAGCACCCCCACAGGGCGTACACGACACCACCCCCTCAGGGCGTACAGGACAGCACCCCCACAGGGCGTACACGACACCACCCCCTCAGGGCGTACAGGACAGCACCCCCACAGGGCGTACACGACACCACCCCCTCAGGGCGTACACGACACCACCCCCTCAGGGCGTACAGGACAGCACCCCCACAGGGCGTACACGACACCACCCCCTCAGGGCGTACAGGACAGCACCCCCACAGGGCGTACAGGACAACCCCCCACAGGGCGTACACGACAGCACCCCCACAGGGCGTACACGACAACCCCCCACAGGGCGTACAGGACAACCCCCCACTGGGCGTACAGGACAGCACCCCCACAGGGCGTACAGGACAGCACCCCCACAGGGCGTACACGACACCACCCCCTCAGGGCGTACAGGACAGCACCCCCACAGGGTGTACACGACACCACCCCCTCAGGGCTAGAGGACAGCACCCCCACAGGGCTAGAGGACAGCACCCCCACAGGGCATACGCGACACCACCCCCTCAGGGCTAGAGGACAGCACCCCCACGGGGCATACGCGACAGCACCCCCACAGGGCGTACAGGACAGCACCCCCACAGGGCGTACACGACAGGCTATATGCAACAGCAAAAGTGCTGCACTCCCTCTGAGACTTCATCCCTCTGTGACTCCCTCCCTCTGTGACTCCATCCCTCTGTGACTCCATCCCTCTGTGACTCCCTCCCTCTGTGACTCCATCCCTCTGTGACTCCATCCCTCTGTGACTCCATCCCTCTGTGACTCCCTCCCTCTGTGACTCCATCCCTCTGTGACTCCCTCCCTCTGAGACTCCCTCCCTCTGTGACTCCCTCCCTCTGTGACTCCCTCCCTCTGTGAATCTCTGTGTCCAGAAAACCAAATGTAATTTCTCACACTCTGCCCCTGCGTTTAGTCAGCTCCCCCAGACACAGATAGAATCTACACCAGCCTCACTCACATCCAAATCCGCCCCATCCAAATAGTCATTCAACATTATTATCTGTTGCGGCACAGTGTATAGAATACACAAGACACAAATCCAACACCAACGCACTGTCGGAGGGTCAGTGCTGAGGGAGTGGGCACTGTCGGAGGGTCAGTGCTGAGGGAGTGGGCACTGTCGGATGGTCAGTGCTGAGGGTGTGGGCACTGTCGGAGGGTCAGTGCTGAGGGTGTGGGCACTGTCGGAGGGTCAGTGCTGATGGAGTGGGCACTGTCGGAGGGTCAGTGCTGAGGGAGTGGGCACTGTCGGAGGGTCAGTGCTGATGGAGTGGGCACTGTCGGAGGGTCAGTGCTGAGGGTGTGGGCACTGTCGGAGGGTCAGTGCTGATGGAGTGGGCACTGTCGGAGGGTCAGTGCTGAGGGAGTGGGCACTGTCGGAGGGTCAGTGCTGAGGGAGTGGGCACTGTCGGAGGGTCAGTGCTGAGGGAGTGGGCACTGTCGGAGGGTCAGTGCTGAGGGTGTGGGCACTGTCGGAGGGTCAGTGCTGATGGAGTGGGCACTGTCGGAGGGTCAGTGCTGAGGGTGTGGGCACTGTCGGAGGGTCAGTGCTGATGGAGTGGGCACTGTCGGAGGGTCAGTGCTGAGGGAGTGGGCACTGTCAGAGGGTCAGTGCTGAGGGAGTGGGCACTGTCGGAGGGTCAGTGCTGAGGGAGTGGGCACTGTCGGAGGGTCAGTGCTGAGGGAACCGGGCACTGTCGGAGGGTCAGTGCTGAGGGTGTGGGCACTGTCGGAGGGTCAGCGCTGAGGGAGTGGGCACTGTCGGAGGGTCAGCGCTGAGGGAGTGGGCACTGTCGGAGGGTCAGCGCTGAGGGAGCGCCACACTGTCGGAGGGTCAGCGCTGAGGGAGCGCCGCACTGTCGGAGAGTCAGCGCTGAGGGAGCGCCGCACTGTCAGAGGGTCAGTGCTGAGGGAGCGCCACACTGTCAGAGGGTCAGTGCTGAGGGAGTGGGCACTGTCGGAGGGTCAGCGCTGAGGGAGTGGGCACTGTCGGAGGGTCAGTGCTGAGGGAGTGGGCACTGTCGGAGGGTCAGTGCTGAGGGTGTGGGCACTGTCGGAGGGTCAGTGCTGAGGGAGTGGGCACTGTCGGAGGGTCAGTGCTGAGGGTGTGGGCACTGTCGGAGGGTCAGTGCTGATGGAGTGGGCACTGTCGGAGGGTCAGTGCTGAGGGAGTGGGCACTGTCAGAGGGTCAGTGCTGAGGGAGTGGGCACTGTCGGAGGGTCAGTGCTGAGGGAGTGGGCACTGTCGGAGGGTCAGTGCTGAGGGTGTGGGCACTGTCGGAGGGTCAGCGCTGAGGGAGTGGGCACTGTTGGAGGGTCAGCGCTGAGAGAGTGGGCACTGTCGGAGGGTCAGCACTGAGGGAGCGCCACACTGTCGGAGGGTCAGCGCTGAGGGAGCGCCGCACTGTCGGAGAGTCAGCGCTGAGGGAGCGCCGCACTGTCAGAGGGTCAGTGCTGAGGGAGTGGGCACTGTCGGAGGGTCAGCGCTGAGGGAGTGCCACACTGTCGGAGGGTCAGTGCTGAGGGAGTGGGCACTGTCTGAGGGTCAGTGCTGAGGGAGTGCCGCACTGTCGGAGGGTCAGTGCTGAGGGAGCAACTGAGTGTGGCTGATTCCACTTCATTAAGTATTTCACGAGGTGTAAAGCTCTTTAAGAGCTTCTGAGGATGTGACAAGTGATATAGAAATGCAGTCAGCACTGCAGAATATTGACAGAATCAAAGAGGTGTTCAGGAACTGGTTTATCCTCGCAGCCATTCGGTTTAATCACATCCTGCCCTTTGTCAGGGTGAAGCTGATCTCTTTATGATGACAGTCAATCCTCTCTCTAGGACATGGTCCCAGTGGCTGAAGGCAGGGAACCTGATGCATGTTCGGAACATCATGCTCTTGGTACACAGACCGAGTGTCCAACTGTGTGGGATCCAGCCGTGGAAGGTTTCACATCTGTCTTGGGCAGTTTGTACCAGCTCCACAACCATACAACTCCCAGTGTCCCCTTCATTTATTAATTCCAGGAATCAGACAGACACGTACATCACACTGAGCTGCCGATGGATATTTGATACAAACTCAAAGGAATCTGCTGCCCTCAGTCCCTGTGCTGCAGCTTCTCAATCTTCCCACCCAGTACAGGAACTTACACAGCCACACACACTTACACCGTCAACTGGTGTGACTGTCTCTCCCTCTCTCTGTCCCTCCCTGGTGTGACTGTCTCTCTCTCTCTCTGTCCCTCCCTGGTGTGACTGTCTCTCTCTCTCTCTGTCCCTCCCTGGTGTGACTGTCTCTCTCTCTCTCTCTCTGTCCCTCCCTGGTGTGACTGTCTCTCTCTCTCTCTGTCCCTCCCTGGTGTGACTGTCTCTCTCTCTCTCTGTCCCTCCCTGGTGTGACTGTCTCTCTCTCTCTCTGTCCCTCCCTGGTGTGACTCTCTCTCTCTCTCTCTCTGTCCCTCCCTGGTGTGACTGTCTCTCTCTCTCTCTCTCTGTCCCTGCCTGGTGTGACTGTCTCTCTCTCTCTCTCTGTCCCTCCCTGGTGTGACTGTCTCTCTCTCTCTCTCTCTCTGTCCCTCCCTGGTGTGACTGTCTCTCTCTCTCTCTCTCTGTCCCTCCCTGGTGTGACTGTCTCTCTCTCTCTCTGTCCCTCCCTGGTGTGACTGTCTCTCTCTCTCTCTCTCTCTCTCTATCCCTCCCTGGTGTGACTGTCTCTCTCTCTCTGTCCCTCCCTGGTGTGACTGTCTCTCTCTCTCTATCTCTCTGTCCCTCCCTGGTGTGACTGTCTCTCTCTCTCTCTGTCCCTCCCTGGTGTGACTGTCTCTCTCTCTCTCTCTGTCCCTGCCTGGTGTGACTGTCTCTCTCTCTCTCTGTCCCTCCCTGGTGTGACTGTCTCTCTCTCTCTCTATCCCTCCCTGGTGTGACTGTCTCTCTCTCTCTCTCTCTCTGTCCCTCCCTGGTGTGACTGTCTCTCTCTCTCTCTCTCTGTCCCTCCCTGGTGTGACTGTCTCTCTCTCTCTCTCTGTCCCTCCCTGGTGTGACTGTCTCTCTCTCTCTCTCTCTCTGTCCCTCCCTGGTGTGACTGTCTCTCTCTCTCTCTCGGTCCCTCCCTGGTGTGACTGTCTCTCTCTCTCTCTCTCTCTCTCTCTCACTCTCCCTCCCTGGTGTGACTGTCTCTCTCTCTCTCTCTCTGTCCCTCCCTGGTGTGACTGTCTCTCTCTCTCTCTCTCTGTCCCTCCCTGGTGTGACTGTCTCTCTCTCTCTGTCCCTCCCTGGTGTGACTGTCTCTCTCTCTCTCTCTCTCTGTCCCTCCCTGGTGTGACTGTCTCTCTCTCTCTCTCTGACCCTCCCTGGTGTGACTGTCTCTCTCTCTCTCTCTCTGTCCCTCCCTGGTGTGACTGTCTCTCTCTCTCTCTCTCTGTCCCTCCCTGGTGTGACTGTCTCTCTCTCTCTCTCTCTGTCCCTCCCTGGTGTGACTCTCTCTCTCTCTCTCTCTCTGTCCCTCCCTGGTGTGACTCTCTCTCTCTCTCTCTCTCTGTCCCTCCCTGGTGTGACTGTCTCTCTCTCTCTCTCTCTGTCCCTCCCTGGTGTGACTGTCTCTCTCTCTATCCCTCCCTGGTGTGACTGTCTCTCTCTCTCTCTCTCTGTCCCTGCCTGGTGTGACTGTCTCTCTCTCTCTCTCTCTCTCTGTCCCTCCCTGGTGTGACTATTTCTCTCTTTCTCTCTCTCTCTCTCTGTCCCTCCCTGGTGTGACTGTCTCTCTCTCTCTCTCTCTCTGTCCCTCCCTGGTGTGACTGTCTCTCTCTCTCTCTCTCTCTGTCCCTCCCTGGTGTGACTATTTCTCTCTTTCTCTCTCTCTCTCTCTGTCCCTCCCTGGTGTGACTGTCTCTCTCTCTCTCTCTCTCTCTGTCCGTCCCTGGTGTGACTGTCTCTCTCTCTCTCTCTCTCTCTCTCTGTCCCTCCCTGGTGTGACTGTCTCTCTCTCTCTCTGTCCCTCCCTGGTGTGACTGTCTCTCTCTCTCTCTCTATCCCTCCCTGGTGTGACTGTCTCTCTCTCTCTCTCTCTCTCTCTCTTTCACTCCCTGGTGTGACTGTCTCTCTCTCTCTCTCTCTGTCCCTCCCTGGTGTGACTGCCTCTCTCTCTCTCTCTCTCTGTCCCTCCCTGGTGTGACTGTCTCTCTCTCTCTCTCTGTCCCTCCCTGGTGTGACTGTCTCTCTCTCTCTCTGTCCCTCCCTGGTGTGACTGTCTCTCTCTCTCTGTCCCTGCCTGGTGTGACTGTCTCTCTCTCTCTCTCTGTCCCTCCCTGGTGTGACTGTCTCTCTCTCTCTCTGTCCCTCCCTGGTGTGACTGTCTCTCTCTCTCTCTCTCTCTGTCACTCCCTGGTGTGACTGTCTCTCTCTCTCTCTCTCTCTGTCCCTCCCTGGTGTGACTGTCTCTCTCTCTCTCTGTCCCTCCCTGGTGTGACTGTCTCTCTCTCTCTCTATCCCTCCCTGGTGTGACTGTCTCTCTCTCTCTCTCTCTCTCTCACTCTCCCTCCCTGGTGTGACTGTCTCTCTCTCTCTCTCTCTGTCCCTCCCTGGTGTGACTGTCTCTCTCTCTCTCTCTCTGTCCCTCCCTGGTGTGACTGTCTCTCTCTCTCTCTCTCTCTCTGTCCCTCCCTGGTGTGACTGTCTCTCTCTCTCTCTCTCTGTCCCTCCCTGGTGTGACTGTCTCTCTCTCTCTGTCCCTCCCTGGTGTGACTGTCTCTCTCTCTCTCTCTCTCTGTCCCTCCCTGGTGTGACGGTCTCTCTCTCTCTCTCTCTCTGTCCCTCCCTGGTGTGACTGCCTCTCTCTCTCTCTCTCTCTGTCCCTCCCTGGTGTGACTGTCTCTCTCTCTCTCTCTGTCCCTCCCTGGTGTGACTCTCTCTCTCTCTGTCCCTCCCTGGTGTGACTGTCTCTCTCTCTCTCTCTCTCTGTCCCTCCCTGGTGTGACTGTCTCTCTCTCTATCCCTCCCTGGTGTGACTGTCTCTCTCTCTCTCTCTCTGTCCCTGCCTGGTGTGACTGTCTCTCTCTCTCTCTCTCTATCCCTCCCTGGTGTGACTGTCTCTCTCTCTCTCTCTCTCTCTATCCCTCCCTGGTGTGACTGTCTCTCTCTCTCTCTCTCTCAGTCCCTCCCTGGTGTGACTGTCTCTCTCTCTCTCTCTCTGTCCCTCCCTGGTGTGCCTGTCTCTCTCTCTCTCTCTCTCTGTCCCTCCCTGGTGTGACTATTTCTCTCTCTCTCTCTCTCTCTCTCTGTCCCTCCCTGGTGTGACTGTCTCTCTCTCTCTCTCTCTCTCTGTCCCTCCCTGGTGTGACTGTCTCTCTCTCTCTCTCTCTGTCCCTCCCTGGTGTGACTGTCTCTCTCTCTCTCTCTCTGTCCCTCCCTGGTGTGACTGTCTCTCTCTCTCTCTCTCTATCCCTCCCTGGTGTGACTGTATCTCTCTCTCTCTATCCCTCCCTGGTGTGACTGTCTCTCTCTCTGTCCCTCCCTGGTGTGACTGTCTCTCTCTCTCTCTCTCTATCCCTCCCTGGTGTGACTGTCTCTCTCTCTCTCTCTGTCCCTCCCTGGTGTGACTGTCTCTCTCTCTCTCTCTGTCCCTCCCTGGTGTGACTGTCTCTCTGTCTCTATCCCTCCCTGGTGTGACTGTCTCTCTCTCTCTCTCTCTCTCTCTGTCCCTCCCTGGTGTGACTGTCTCTCTCTCTCTCTCTCTCTCTGTCCCTCCCTGGTGTGACTGTCTCTCTCTCTCTCTATCCCTCCCTGGTGTGACTGTCTCTCTCTCTCTATCCCTCCCTGGTGTGACTGTCTCTCTCTCTCTCTCTGTCCCTGCCTGGTGTGACTGTCTCTCTCTCTCTCTATCCCTCCCTGGTGTGACTCTCTCTCTCTCTCTGTCCCTCCCTGGTGTGACTGTCTCTCTCTCTCTCTCTCTCTGACCCTCCCTGGTGTGACTGTCTCTCTCTCTCTCTCTCTGTCCCTCCCTGGTGTGAATGTCTCTCTCTCTCTCTCTGTCCCTCCCTGGTGTGACTGTCTCTCTCTCTCTCTATCCCTCCCTGGTGTGACTGTCTCTCTCTCTCTCTATCCCTCCCTGGTGTGACTGTCTCTCTCTCTCTATCCCTCCCTGGTGTGACTCTCTCTCTCTCTCTCTCTGTCCCTGCCTGGTGTGACTGTCTCTCTCTCTCTATCCCTCCCTGGTGTGACTGTCTCTCTCTCTCTCTCTCTGTCCCTCCCTGGTGTGACTGTCTCTCTCTCTCTATCCCTCCCTGGTGTGACTGTCTCTCTCTCTCTCTGTCCCTCCCTGGTGTGACTGTCTCTCTCTCTCTCTCTGTCCCTCCCTGGTGTGACTGTCTCTCTCTCTCTCTCTATCCCTCCCTGGTGTGACTGTCTCTCTCTCTCTCTCTCTCTATCCCTCCATGGTGTGACTGTCTCTCTCTCTCTCTCTCTCTGTGTCCCTGCCTGGTGTGACTGTCTCTCTCTCTCTGTCCCTCCCTGGTGTGACTGTCTCTCTCTCTCTCTGTCTGTCCCTCCCTGGTGTGACTGTCTCTCTCTCTCTCTCTCTCTATCCCTCCATGGTGTGACTGTCTCTCTCTCTCTCTCTCTCTGTGTCCCTGCCTGGTGTGACTGTCTCTCTCTCTCTGTCCCTCCCTGGTGTGACTGTCTCTCTCTCTCTCTCTCTGTCCCTCCCTGGTGTGACTGTCTCTCTCCCTCTCTCTCTGTCCCTCCCTGGTGTGACTGTCTCTCTCTCTCTGTCCCTCCCTGGTGTGACTGTCTCTCTCTCTCTCTCTCTCTGTCCCTCCCTGGTGTGACTGTCTCTCTCTCTCTCTGTCCCTCCCTGGTGTGACTGTCTCTCTCTCTCTCTCTGTCCCTCCCTGGTGTGACTGTCTCTCTCTCTGTCCCTCCCTGGTGTGACTGTCTCTCTCTCTCTCTCTCTCTATCCCTCCCTGGTGTGACCGTCTCTCTCTCTCTCTGTCCCTCCCTGGTGTGACTGTCTCTCTCTCTCTCTCTCTGTCCCTTCCTGGTGTGACTGTCTCTCTCTCTGTCCCTCCCTGGTGTGACTGTCTCTCTCTCTCTCTCTCTCTGTCCCTCCCTGGTGTGACTGTCTCTCTCTCTCTGTCCCTCCCTGGTGTGACTGTCTCTCTCTCTCTCTCTGTCCCTCCCTGGTGTGACTGTCTCTCTCTCTCTCTCTCTCTGTCCCTCCCTGGTGTGACTGTCTCTCTCTCTCTCTCTGTCCCTCCCTGGTGTGACTGTCTCTCTCTCTCTCTCTCTCTCTCTCTGTCCCTCCCTGGTGTGACTGTCTCTCTCTCTCTGTCCCTCCCTGGTGTGACTGTCTCTCTCTCTCTCTCTGTCCCTCCCTGGTGTGACTGTCTCTCTCTCTCTCTCTCTCTGTCCCTCCCTGGTGTGACTGTCTCTCTCTCTCTCTCTGTCCCTCCCTGGTGTGACTGTCTCTCTCTCTCTCTCTCTCTCTCTCTGTCCCCTCCTGGTGTGACTGTCTCTCTCTCTCTCTCTGTCCCTCCCTGGTGTGACTGTCTCTCTCTCTCTCTCTATCCCTCCCTGGTGTGAATGTCTCTCTCTCTCTCTCTGTCCCTCCCTGGTGTGACGGTCTCTCTCTCTCTCTCTGTCCCTCCCTGGTGTGACTGTCCTCTCTCTCTCTCTCTGTCCCTCCCTGGTGTGACTGTCTCTCTCTCTCTCTCTCTCTCTGTCCCTCCCTGGTGTGACTGTCTCTCTCTCTCTCTCTCTCTCTGTCCCTCCCTGGTGTGAATGTCTCTCTCTCTCTCTCTGTCCCTCCCTGGTGTGACTGTCTCTCTCTCTCTCTCTGTCCCTCCCTGGTGTGACTGTCTCTCTCTCTCTGTCCCTCCCTGGTGTGACTCTCTCTCTCTCTCTCTCTGTCCCTCCCTGGTGTGACTGTCTCTCTCTCTCTCTCTGTCCCTCCCTGGTGTGACTGTCTCTCTCTCTCTCTCTATCCCTCCCTGTTGTGACTCTCTCTCTCTCTCTGTCCCTCCCTGGTGTGACTCTCTCTCTCTCTCTCTCTCTCTGTCCCTCCCTGGTGTGACTGTCTCTCTCTCTCTCTCTGTCCCTCCCTGGTGTGACTGTCTCTCTCTCTCTCTCTGTCCCTCCCTGGTGTGACTGTCTCTCTCTCTCTCTCTCTGTCCCTCCCTGGTGTGACTGTCTCTCTCTCTCTCTCTCTCTCTGTCCCTCCCTGGTGTGACTGTCTCTCTCTCTGTCCCTCCCTGGTGCGACTGTCTCTCTCTCTCTCTGTCCCTCCCTGGTGTGACTGTCTCTCTCTCTCTCTCTCTGTCCCTCCCTGGTGTGACTGTCTCTCTCTCTCTCTCTCTCTGTCCCTCCCTGGTGTGACTGTCTCTCTCTCTCTCTCTGTCCCTCCCTGGTGCGACTGTCTCTCTCTCTCTCTGTCCCTCCCTGGTGTGACTGTCTCTCTCTCTCTCTCTCTCTCTGTCCCTCCCTGGTGTGACTGTCTCTCTCTCTCTCTCTCACTCTCCCTCCCTGGTGTGACTGTCTCTCTCTCTCTCTGTCCCTCCCTGGTGTGACTGTCTCTCTCTCTCTCTCTGTCCCTCCCTGGTGTGACTGTCTCTCTCTCTCTCTCTCTCTGTCCCTCCCTGGTGTGACTGTCTCTCTCTCTCTCTGTCCCTCCCTGGTGTGACTGTCTCTCTCTCTCTCTCTCTCTGTCCCTCCCTGGTGTGACTGTCTCTCTCTCTCTGTCCCTCCCTGGTGTGACTGTCTCTCTCTCTCTCTCTCTCTCTCTGTCCCTCCCTGGTGTGACTGTCTCTCTCTCTCTCTGTCCCTCCCTGGTGTGACTGTCTCTCTCTCTCTCTGTCCCTCCCTGGTGTGACTGTCTCTCTCTCTCTCTCTCTCTGTCCCTCCCTGGTGTGACTGTCTCTCCCTCTCTCTCTCTCAGTCCCTCCCTGGTGTGACTCTCTCTCTCTCTCTCTCTGTCCCTGCCTGGTGTGACTGTCTCTCTCTCTCTCTCTGTCCCTGCCTGGTGTGACTGTCTCTCTCTCTCTCTGTCCCTCCCTGGTGTGACTGTCTCTCTCTCTCTCTCTGTCCCTCCCTGGTGTGACTGTCTCTCTCTCTGTCCCTCCCTGGTGTGACTGTCTCTCTCTCTCTCTCTCTCTATCCCTCCCTGGTGTGACCGTCTCTCTCTCTCTCTGTCCCTCCCTGGTGTGACTGTCTCTCTCTCTCTCTCTCTGTCCCTTCCTGGTGTGACTGTCTCTCTCTCTGTCCCTCCCTGGTGTGACTGTCTCTCTCTCTCTCTCTCACTCTCTGTCCCTTCCTGGTGTGACTGTCTCTCTCTCTCTCTCTCTCTGTCCCTCCCTGGTGTGACTGTCTCTCTCTCTCTGTCCCTCCCTGGTGTGACTGTCTCTCTCTCTCTCTCTGTCCCTCCCTGGTGTGACTGTCTCTCTCTCTCTCTCTCTCTGTCCCTCCCTGGTGTGACTGTCTCTCTCTCTCTCTCTGTCCCTCCCTGGTGTGACTGTCTCTCTCTCTCTCTCTCTCTCTCTCTCTGTCCCTCCCTGGTGTGAATGTCTCTCTCTCTCTCTCTGTCCCTCCCTGGTGTGACGGTCTCTCTCTCTCTCTCTGTCCCTCCCTGGTGTGACTGTCTCTCTCTCTCTCTCTGTCCCTCCCTGGTGTGACTGTCTCTCTCTCTCTCTCTCTCTCTCTGTCCCTCCCTGGTGTGACTGTCTCTCTCTCTCTCTCTCTCTCTCTCTCTGTCCCTCCCTGGTGTGAATGTCTCTCTCTCTCTCTCTGTCCCTCCCTGGTGTGACGGTCTCTCTCTCTCTCTCTGTCCCTCCCTGGTGTGACTGTCTCTCTCTCTCTCTCTGTCCCTCCCTGGTGTGACTGTCTCTCTCTCTCTCTCTCTCTCTGTCCCTCCCTGGTGTGACTGTCTCTCTCTCTCTCTCTGTCCCTCCCTGGTGTGACTGTCTCTCTCTCTCTGTCCCTCCCTGGTGTGACTCTCTCTCTCTCTCTCTCTGTCCCTCCCTGGTGTGACTGTCTCTCTCTCTCTCTCTCTGTCCCTCCCTGGTGTGACTGTCTCTCTCTCTCTCTCTATCCCTCCCTGGTGTGACTCTCTCTCTCTCTCTGTCCCTCCCTGGTGTGACTCTCTCTCTCTCTCTCTCTCTCTGTCCCTCCCTGGTGTGACTGTCTCTCTCTCTCTCTCTGTCCCTCCCTGGTGTGACTGTCTCTCTCTCTCTCTCTCTGTCCCTCCCTGGTGTGACTGTCTCTCTCTCTCTCTCTCTGTCCCTCCCTGGTGTGACTGTCTCTCTCTCTCTCTCTCTCTCTGTCCCTCCCTGGTGTGACTGTCTCTCTCTCTGTCCCTCCCTGGTGCGACTGTCTCTCTCTCTCTCTGTCCCTCCCTGGTGTGACTGTCTCTCTCTCTCTCTCTCTGTCCCTCCCTGGTGTGACTGTCTCTCTCTCTCTCTCTCTCTGTCCCTCCCTGGTGTGACTGTCTCTCTCTCTCTCTCTGTCCCTCCCTGGTGCGACTGTCTCTCTCTCTCTCTGTCCCTCCCTGGTGTGACTGTCTCTCTCTCTCTCTCTCTCTCTGTCCCTCCCTGGTGTGACTGTCTCTCTCTCTCTCTCTCACTCTCCCTCCCTGGTGTGACTGTCTCTCTCTCTCTCTGTCCCTCCCTGGTGTGACTGTCTCTCTCTCTCTCTCTGTCCCTCCCTGGTGTGACTGTCTCTCTCTCTCTCTCTCTCTGTCCCTCCCTGGTGTGACTGTCTCTCTCTCTCTCTGTCCCTCCCTGGTGTGACTGTCTCTCTCTCTCTCTGTCCCTCCCTGGTGTGACTGTCTCTCTCTCTCTCTCTGTCCCTCCCTGGTGTGACTGTCTCTCTCTCTCTCTCTCTCTGTCCCTCCCTGGTGTGACTGTCTCTCTCTCTCTCTGTCCCTCCCTGGTGTGACTGTCTCTCTCTCTCTCTGTCCCTCCCTGGTGTGACTGTCTCTCTCTCTCTCTCTCTCTCTCTGTCCCTCCCTGGTGTGACTGTCTCTCCCTCTCTCTCTCTCAGTCCCTCCCTGGTGTGACTCTCTCTCTCTCTCTCTCTGTCCCTGCCTGGTGTGACTGTCTCTCTCTCTCTCTCTGTCCCTGCCTGGTGTGACTGTCTCTCTCTCTCTCTCTCTCTGTCCCTCCCTGGTGTGACTGTCTCTCTCTCTCTCTGTCCCTCCCTGGTGTGACTGTCTCTCTCTCTCTCTCTCTCTGTCCCTCCCTGGTGTGACTGTCTCTCTCTCTCTCTGTCCCTCCCTGGTGTGACTGTCTCTCTCTCTCTCTGTCCCTCCCTGGTGTGACTCTCTCTCTCTCTCTCTCTGTCCCTCCCTGGTGTGACTGTCTCTCTCTCTCTCTCTCTGTCCCTCCCTGGTGTGACTGTCTCTCTCTCTCTCTCTATCCCTCCCTGGTGTGACTCTCTCTCTCTCTCTGTCCCTCCCTGGTGTGACTGTCTCTCTCTCTCTCTCTGTCCCTCCCTGGTGTGACTGTCTCTCTCTCTCTCTCTGTCCCTCCCTGGTGTGACTGTCTCTCTCTCTCTCTCTCTGTCCCTCCCTGGTGTGACTGTCTCTCTCTCTCTCTCTCTCTCTGTCCCTCCCTGGTGTGACTGTCTCTCTCTCTCTCTGTCCCTCCCTGGTGCGACTGTCTCTCTCTCTCTCTCTCTCTGTCCCTCCCTGGTGTGACTGTCTCTCTCTCTCTGTCCCTCCCTGGTGTGACTGTCTCTCTCTCTCTCTCTCTGTCCCTCCCTGGTGTGACTGTCTCTCTCTCTCTCTCTGTCCCTCCCTGGTGCGACTGTCTCTCTCTCTCTCTGTCCCTCCCTGGTGTGACTGTCTCTCTCTCTCTCTCTCTCTGTCCCTCCCTGGTGTGACTGTCTCTCTCTCTCTCTCTCACTCTCCCTCCCTGGTGTGACTGTCTCTCTCTCTCTCTGTCCCTCCCTGGTGTGACTGTCTCTCTCTCTCTCTCTGTCCCTCCCTGGTGTGACTGTCTCTCTCTCTCTCTCTCTCTGTCCCTCCCTGGTGTGACTGTCTCTCTCTCTCTCTGTCCCTCCCTGGTGTGACTGTCTCTCTCTCTCTCTGTCCCTCCCTGGTGTGACTGTCTCTCTCTCTCTCTCTCTCTGTCCCTCCCTGGTGTGACTGTCTCTCTCTCTCTGTCCCTCCCTGGTGTGACTGTCTCTCTCTCTCTCTCTCTCTCTCTGTCCCTCCCTGGTGTGACTGTCTCTCTCTCTCTCTCTGTCCCTCCCTGGTGTGACTGTCTCTCTCTCTCTCTGTCCCTCCCTGGTGTGACTGTCTCTCTCTCTCTCTCTCTCTCTCTCTGTCCCTCCCTGGTGTGACTGTCTCTCCCTCTCTCTCTCTCAGTCCCTCCCTGGTGTGACTCTCTCTCTCTCTCTCTCTCTCTGTCCCTGCCTGGTGTGACTGTCTCTCTCTCTCTCTCTGTCCCTGCCTGGTGTGACTGTCTCTCTCTCTCTCTGTCCCTCCCTGGTGTGACTGTCTCTCTCTCTCTCTCTGTCCCTCCCTGGTGTGACTGTCTCTCTCTCTGTCCCTCCCTGGTGTGACTGTCTCTCTCTCTCTCTCTCTCTATCCCTCCCTGGTGTGACCGTCTCTCTCTCTCTCTGTCCCTCCCTGGTGTGACTGTCTCTCTCTCTCTCTCTCTGTCCCTTCCTGGTGTGACTGTCTCTCTCTCTGTCCCTCCCTGGTGTGACTGTCTCTCTCTCTCTCTCTCTCTCTCTGTCCCTTCCTGGTGTGACTGTCTCTCTCTCTCTCTCTCTCTGTCCCTCCCTGGTGTGACTGTCTCTCTCTCTCTGTCCCTCCCTGGTGTGACTGTCTCTCTCTCTCTCTCTGTCCCTCCCTGGTGTGACTGTCTCTCTCTCTCTCTCTCTCTGTCCCTCCCTGGTGTGACTGTCTCTCTCTCTCTCTCTGTCCCTCCCTGGTGTGACTGTCTCTCTCTCTCTCTCTCTCTCTCTCTGTCCCTCCCTGGTGTGAATGTCTCTCTCTCTCTCTCTGTCCCTCCCTGGTGTGACGGTCTCTCTCTCTCTCTCTGTCCCTCCCTGGTGTGACTGTCTCTCTCTCTCTCTCTGTCCCTCCCTGGTGTGACTGTCTCTCTCTCTCTCTCTGTCCCTCCCTGGTGTGACTGTCTCTCTCTCTCTCTCTCTCTGTCCCTCCCTGGTGTGAATGTCTCTCTCTCTCTCTCTGTCCCTCCCTGGTGTGACTGTCTCTCTCTCTCTCTCTGTCCCTCCCTGGTGTGACTGTCTCTCTCTCTCTGTCCCTCCCTGGTGTGACTCTCTCTCTCTCTCTCTCTGTCCCTCCCTGGTGTGACTGTCTCTCTCTCTCTCTCTGTCCCTCCCTGGTGTGACTGTCTCTCTCTCTCTCTCTATCCCTCCCTGGTGTGACTCTCTCTCTCTCTCTGTCCCTCCCTGGTGTGACTGTCTCTCTCTCTCTCTCTCTCTGTCCCTCCCTGGTGTGACTGTCTCTCTCTCTCTCTCTGTCCCTCCCTGGTGTGACTGTCTCTCTCTCTCTCTCTCTGTCCCTCCCTGGTGTGACTGTCTCTCTCTCTCTCTCTCTGTCCCTCCCTGGTGTGACTGTCTCTCTCTCTCTCTCTCTCTCTGTCCCTCCCTGGTGTGACTGTCTCTCTCTCTGTCCCTCCCTGGTGCGACTGTCTCTCTCTCTCTCTGTCCCTCCCTGGTGTGACTGTCTCTCTCTCTCTCTCTCTGTCCCTCCCTGGTGTGACTGTCTCTCTCTCTCTCTCTCTCTGTCCCTCCCTGGTGTGACTGTCTCTCTCTCTCTCTCTGTCCCTCCCTGGTGCGACTGTCTCTCTCTCTCTCTGTCCCTCCCTGGTGTGACTGTCTCTCTCTCTCTCTCTCTCTGTCCCTCCCTGGTGTGACTGTCTCTCTCTCTCTCTCTCACTCTCCCTCCCTGGTGTGACTGTCTCTCTCTCTCTCTGTCCCTCCCTGGTGTGACTGTCTCTCTCTCTCTCTCTGTCCCTCCCTGGTGTGACTGTCTCTCTCTCTCTCTCTCTCTGTCCCTCCCTGGTGTGACTGTCTCTCTCTCTCTCTGTCCCTCCCTGGTGTGACTGTCTCTCTCTCTCTGTCCCTCCCTGGTGTGACTGTCTCTCTCTCTCTCTCTCTCTGTCCCTCCCTGGTGTGACTGTCTCTCTCTCTCTCTCTCTCTGTCCCTCCCTGGTGTGACTGTCTCTCTCTCTCTCTGTCCCTCCCTGGTGTGACTGTCTCTCTCTCTCTCTCTCTCTCTCTGTCCCTCCCTGGTGTGACTGTCTCTCCCTCTCTCTCTCTCAGTCCCTCCCTGGTGTGACTCTCTCTCTCTCTCTCTCTGTCCCTGCCTGGTGTGACTGTCTCTCTCTCTCTCTCTGTCCCTGCCTGGTGTGACTGTCTCTCTCTCTCTCTCTCTCTGTCCCTCCCTGGTGTGACTGTCTCTCTCTCTCTCTGTCCCTCCCTGGTGTGACTGTCTCTCTCTCTCTCTCTCTCTCTCTGTCCCTCCCTGGTGTGACTGTCTCTCTCTCTCTCTGTCCCTCCCTGGTGTGACTGTCTCTCTCTCTCTCTGTCCCTCCCTGGTGTGACTGTCTCTCTCTCTCTCTCTCTGTCCCTCCCTGGTGTGACTGTCTCTCTCTCTCTCTGTCCCTCCCTGGTGTGACTGTCTCTCTCTCTCTCTGTCCCTCCCTGGTGTGACTGTCTCTCTCTCTCTCTCTCTCTCTCTGTCCCTCCCTGGTGTGACTGTCTCTCCCTCTCTCTCTCTCAGTCCCTCCCTGGTGTGACTCTCTCTCTCTCTCTCTCTGTCCCTGCCTGGTGTGACTGTCTCTCTCTCTCTCTCTGTCCCTGCCTGGTGTGACTGTCTCTCTCTCTCTCTCTCTCTGTCCCTCCCTGGTGTGACTGTCTCTCTCTCTCTCTGTCCCT
This sequence comes from Chiloscyllium punctatum, assembly GCF_047496795.1. Taxonomy (NCBI): domain Eukaryota; kingdom Metazoa; phylum Chordata; class Chondrichthyes; order Orectolobiformes; family Hemiscylliidae; genus Chiloscyllium; species Chiloscyllium punctatum. Next base: position 40,905 of record NW_027310150.1, read on the forward strand.
CCCTGGTGTGACTGTCTCTCTCTCTCTCTCTCTCTCTCTCTGTCCCTCCCTGGTGTGACTGTCTCTCTCTCTCTCTGTCCCTCCCTGGTGTGACTGTCTCTCTCTCTCTCTGTCCCTCCCTGGTGTGACTCTCTCTCTCTCTCTCTCTGTCCCTCCCTGGTGTGACTGTCTCTCTCTCTCTCTCTCTGTCCCTCCCTGGTGTGACTGTCTCTCTCTCTCTCTCTATCCCTCCCTGGTGTGACTCTCTCTCTCTCTCTGTCCCTCCCTGGTGTGACTGTCTCTCTCTCTCTCTCTCTCTGTCCCTCCCTGGTGTGACTGTCTCTCTCTCTCTCTCTGTCCCTCCCTGGTGTGACTGTCTCTCTCTCTCTCTCTGTCCCTCCCTGGTGTGACTGTCTCTCTCTCTCTCTCTCTGTCCCTCCCTGGTGTGACTGTCTCTCTCTCTCTCTCTCTCTCTGTCCCTCCCTGGTGTGACTGTCTCTCTCTCTGTCCCTCCCTGGTGCGACTGTCTCTCTCTCTCTCTGTCCCTCCCTGGTGTGACTGTCTCTCTCTCTCTCTCTCTGTCCCTCCCTGGTGTGACTGTCTCTCTCTCTCTCTCTCTGTCCCTCCCTGGTGTGACTGTCTCTCTCTCTCTCTCTGTCCCTCCCTGGTGCGACTGTCTCTCTCTCTCTCTGTCCCTCCCTGGTGTGACTGTCTCTCTCTCTCTCTCTCTCTGTCCCTCCCTGGTGTGACTGTCTCTCTCTCTCTCTGTCCCTCCCTGGTGTGACTGTCTCTCTCTCTCTCTCTGTCCCTCCCTGGTGTGACTGTCTCTCTCTCTCTCTCTCTCTGTCCCTCCCTGGTGTGACTGTCTCTCTCTCTCTCTGTCCCTCCCTGGTGTGACTGTCTCTCTCTCTCTCTGTCCCTCCCTGGTGTGACTGTCTCTCTCTCTCTCTCTCTCTCTGTCCCTCCCTGGTGTGACTGTCTCTCTCTCTCTGTCCCTCCCTGGTGTGACTGTCTCTCTCTCTCTCTCTGTCCCTCCCTGGTGTGACTGTCTCTCTCTCTCTCTCTGTCCCTCCCTGGTGTGACTGTCTCTCTCTCTCTCTGTCCCTCCCTGGTGTGACTGTCTCTCTCTCTGTCCCTCCCTGGTGTGACTGTCTCTCTCTCTCTCTCTCTCTCTCTGTCCCTTCCTGGTGTGACTGTCTCTCTCTCTCTCTCTCTCTGTCCCTCCCTGGTGTGACTGTCTCTCTCTCTCTGTCCCTCCCTGGTGTGACTGTCTCTCTCTCTCTCTCTGTCCCTCCCTGGTGTGACTGTCTCTCTCTCTCTCTCTCTCTGTCCCTCCCTGGTGTGACTGTCTCTCTCTCTCTCTCTGTCCCTCCCTGGTGTGACTGTCTCTCTCTCTCTCTCTCTCTCTCTCTCTCTGTCCCTCCCTGGTGTGAATGTCTCTCTCTCTCTCTCTGTCCCTCCCTGGTGTGACGGTCTCTCTCTCTCTCTCTGTCCCTCCCTGGTGTGACTGTCTCTCTCTCTCTCTCTGTCCCTCCCTGGTGTGACTGTCTCTCTCTCTCTCTCTCTCTCTGTCCCTCCCTGGTGTGACTGTCTCTCTCTCTCTCTCTCTCTGTCCCTCCCTGGTGTGAATGTCTCTCTCTCTCTCTCTGTCCCTCCCTGGTGTGACTGTCTCTCTCTCTCTCTCTGTCCCTCCCTGGTGTGACTGTCTCTCTCTCTCTGTCCCTCCCTGGTGTGACTCTCTCTCTCTCTCTCTCTGTCCCTCCCTGGTGTGACTGTCTCTCTCTCTCTCTCTGTCCCTCCCTGGTGTGACTGTCTCTCTCTCTCTCTCTATCCCTCCCTGGTGTGACTCTCTCTCTCTCTCTGTCCCTCCCTGGTGTGACTGTCTCTCTCTCTCTCTCTCTCTGTCCCTCCCTGGTGTGACTGTCTCTCTCTCTCTCTCTGTCCCTCCCTGGTGTGACTGTCTCTCTCTCTCTCTCTCTGTCCCTCCCTGGTGTGACTGTCTCTCTCTCTCTCTCTCTGTCCCTCCCTGGTGTGACTGTCTCTCTCTCTCTCTCTCTCTCTGTCCCTCCCTGGTGTGACTGTCTCTCTCTCTGTCCCTCCCTGGTGCGACTGTCTCTCTCTCTCTCTGTCCCTCCCTGGTGTGACTGTCTCTCTCTCTCTCTCTCTGTCCCTCCCTGGTGTGACTGTCTCTCTCTCTCTCTCTCTCTGTCCCTCCCTGGTGTGACTGTCTCTCTCTCTCTCTCTGTCCCTCCCTGGTGCGACTGTCTCTCTCTCTCTCTGTCCCTCCCTGGTGTGACTGTCTCTCTCTCTCTCTCTCTCTGTCCCTCCCTGGTGTGACTGTCTCTCTCTCTCTCTCTCACTCTCCCTCCCTGGTGTGACTGTCTCTCTCTCTCTCTCTGTCCCTCCCTGGTGTGACTGTCTCTCTCTCTCTCTCTCTCTGTCCCTCCCTGGTGTGACTGTCTCTCTCTCTCTCTGTCCCTCCCTGGTGTGACTGTCTCTCTCTCTCTGTCCCTCCCTGGTGTGACTGTCTCTCTCTCTCTCTCTCTCTGTCCCTCCCTGGTGTGACTGTCTCTCTCTCTCTCTCTGTCCCTCCCTGGTGTGACTGTCTCTCTCTCTCTCTCTCTCTGTCCCTCCCTGGTGTGACTGTCTCTCTCTCTCTCTGTCCCTCCCTGGTGTGACTGTCTCTCTCTCTCTGTCCCTCCCTGGTGTGACTGTCTCTCTCTCTCTCTCTCTCTGTCCCTCCCTGGTGTGACTGTCTCTCTCTCTCTCTGTCCCTCCCTGGTGTGACTGTCTCTCTCTCTCTCTGTCCCTCCCTGGTGTGACTGTCTCTCTCTCTCTCTCTCTCTCTCTGTCCCTCCCTGGTGTGACTGTCTCTCCCTCTCTCTCTCTCAGTCCCTCCCTGGTGTGACTCTCTCTCTCTCTCTCTCTGTCCCTGCCTGGTGTGACTGTCTCTCTCTCTCTCTCTGTCCCTGCCTGGTGTGACTGTCTCTCTCTCTCTCTCTCTCTGTCCCTCCCTGGTGTGACTGTCTCTCTCTCTCTCTGTCCCTCCCTGGTGTGACTGTCTCTCTCTCTCTCTCTCTGTCCCTCCCTGGTGTGACTGTCTCTCTCTCTCTCTGTCCCTCCCTGGTGTGACTGTCTCTCTCTCTCTCTGTCCCTCCCTGGTGTGACTGTCTCTCTCTCTCTCTCTCTGTCCCTCCCTGGTGTGACTGTCTCTCTCTCTCTCTCTCTGTCCCTCCCTGGTGTGACTGTCTCTCTCTCTGTCCCTCCCTGGTGTGACTGTCTCTCTCTCTCTCTGTCCCTCCCTGGTGTGACTGTCTCTCTCTCTGTCCCTCCCTGGTGTGACTGTCTCTCTCTCTCTCTCTCACTCTCCCTCCCTGGTGTGACTGTCTCTCTCTCTCTCTGTCCCTCCCTGGTGTGACTGTCTCTCTCTCTCTCTCTCTCTGTCCCTCCCTGGTGTGACTGTCTCTCTCTCTCTCTCTCTGTCCCTCCCTGGTGTGACTGTCTCTCTCTCTCTCTGTCCCTCCCTGGTGTGACTGTCTCTCTCTCTCTCTGTCCCTCCCTGGTGTGACTGTCTCTCTCTCTCTCTCTCTCTGTCCCTCCCTGGTGTGACTGTCTCTCTCTCTCTCTCTGTCCCTGTCTGGTGTGACTGTCTCTCTCTCTCTCTCTGTCCCTGTCTGGTGTGACTGTCTCTCTCTCTCTCTCTCTGTCCCTGTCTGGTGTGACTGTCTCTCTCTCTCTCTCTCTGTCCCTGTCTGGTGTGACTGTCTCTCTCTCTCTCTCTGTCCCTGTCTGGTGTGACTGTCTCTCTCTCTCTCTCTGTCCCTGTCTGGTGTGACTGTCTCTCACTCTCTCTCTCTGTCCCTCCCTGGTGTGACTGTCTCTCTCTCTCTCTCTCTCTCTGTCCCTCCCTGGTGTGACTGTCTCTCTCTCTCTCTCTCTGTCCCTCCCTGGTGTGACTGTCTCTCTCTCTCTCTCTCTCTGTCCCTCCCTGGTGTGACTGTCTCTCTCTCTCTCTCTCTCTGTCCCTCCCTGGTGTGACTGTCTCTCTCTCTCTCTCTGTCCCTGTCTGGTGTGACTGTCTCTCTCTCTCTCTGTCCCTCCATGGTGTGACTGTCTC